>NW_023994744.1:157500-210000 GCF_015586225.1 Lucilia sericata
TATCTATCTATCTATCTATCTATCTATCTATCTATCATCTATCTATCTAAACGAAATTTTGTGTTTAATTCATATATGTTGTGCCAAGCCACCTATTCATTGAAAGTCCGCCCGTTATGCTCTAAATGTTCACATAAATGTAAAAGTTCTTCATGTAAAATTTAAAGATATACGATATAAGAATTTTTCTATTTGATTCATGTGGGGGCTTCAAGCTCCCCAGATGAAAGTCCGCACTTTTTCCTCCAAAATGTTCAGATGAATATTAAAGTAATTTGTGCAAAATTTTAAGAATCAAGTTCTATTAGATAAACGAAATTTTATATTTAATTAATATGTGAGGTGCCAAGTTCCCCATTGAAAGTCCGCCCGTTATACTCGAATTGTTCAGATAAATGTCAAGAGTTTTCAAGTAAAATTTGAAGATTCTAGTTCTAATAATTTCTCAGAAATACGAATTTTTCTATTCAATTCATATGGAGGCTTTAAGACCCCCCGATGATAGTCCGCTTTTTTTCTCCAAAATGTTCAGATGAATATTTAAGTTCTTTGTGCAAAATTTGAAGAATTTACTTTCATTAGTTTCCCAGATAAACGAATTTTTGTATTTAATTAATATGGGAGGTGCCGCTCCCCTCATGGCTAGTCCGCCAATTTATTACCCAAAACGTTTAAATGGATGATAAAGTTATTCGTGCAAAATTTAAAGATTCTAACTGTAATAGTTTCCAAGATAAACAAATTTTTGTATTTAATTTATATGGGAGGTGCCACGCCCCCTAATGCTATTCCGCCTACTTCTTGTCCTAAATAATCATATTGACACTAAAGTTACTCCGACAAAATTTGAGGATTCTCACTGTTATATGATCTCAAATATACGGATTTAATATTTTCTTAATATGGGCGTGGCTCCTCGCCCACTTTGAATTTCAAAATAAAAAGTAGCCTATTACCTATTCCAGACATACAGGAATACGCTGTGAAAATTTGAAGTAAATCGGTTCAGCCCTTTAGTAGTCTATAACGTTCAAACATATAAACATACAAACAAACACACATTCATTTTTATATATATAGATTTATCCAGAATTACAAATTTGTGGTTTTTAACTGTCATCTTCTCTACAAAATTTATTTATTAAAGCTTTTTATGACAAGAATTGTAAACAAAGCATAATAAAGTTCTCTCTCTCTCTCTCTCTGGTTTTGTATGCATTACATTACATTTTTTTCATCAAGTCCATACAAATTTTTAATTTTATTTTATTCTTTTTTTTGCGATTTGTAATGTAAAACTTTAAGCCGCCTGCCAGCCATCATCCATTTTTTCCAGTTTTTTTGCTTAACTATTATACCATTCATGTTTTTCCAACAAATACAATTATTTACGCTCTTTTTGTTAAGCTTAAAAGTCAAAAATGAAAGTCCAAAAATAAAAGGGGGTGCATTTGTGCAATTGTTCTTTTTGTAATTAATCTACCAAAAAAATACAAAAATAAAATTAAAATCGCAATATGCAAAAATTGCAAAAAAAAAAAAACATGAAATAAAATCCTAATGCATGTGCAAACATTTTTATGTGGGTATTATGTACTACTAAAGTCGGGTAATATAAAACCACCCTTGTTATACAGCGAGAGAAAATTGGTTAGCAAAGTCATAGATATCCGATCTTTCATCTTTTTGGAATAAATTCAAGATCCCTAGGCAGCGTAAAGACTACATTCCAGATCTTTAACATAACACTCAGAGCGTGATGATCGGATATAGTAACTGTTAAGCAGCAATCGCAATAGTCCCGGTTCTATTTCGATCATAGGATCTATATAGTCTCATCTTCAATCTTAAGTTTGTATATAGTAAATGATTAGATGAAATCACAGATCTTTATAAAGCCCCAGTTAAACTTCAAGAGTAGGAATTTGTATATAGCCACGATTCTATTTCGATCGTAGGATCTATATAGTCTCAGCTTAGCTCCTAGATTATCTTTAAACTTAAGTTTGTATGTAGTAAATGATTAGATTAAATCACAGGTCTTTATGTGGTCGCAGTTACACTCTAATTTTAGGCCTTTATAAAGCCGCAGTTAAACTTCAAGAATAGGAATTTGTATAGATCCAATAAAGCTATAATCGTCCTAAATCGTAAGTCTCGGTTTTGTTTCGGTTGTAAGTTTGTATATAGACCAAATTTAGATTCAAAGAGAGGTCACAGTTTATATCCACTGTTAAGCAACAATCGCAGTTGTTTATATAGTCCCGGTTCTATTTCAATCTCAGAATCTATATAGTCTCAGCTTAGCTCCTAGATTGTCTTCAAACTTAAGTTTGTATATAGTATATGATTAGATTAAATCTCAGGTCCTTATATGGTCGCAGTTACACTCTAATTTTAAGCCTTAATAAAGCCCCAGTTAAGAATAGGAATTTGTATAGACCCAATATAGCTACAATCGGCTGTAATCGTAGTTCCCAGTTTTGTTTCGGCTTAAGTTTGTATATAGACCCAATTTAGATTTGATAGGAGGTCGCAGTTTAAATCAAATTGTAATATATAGTCACTGTTAAGCAACAATCGCAGTTGTTTATATAGTCACTGTTAAGCAACAATCGCAGTTGTTTATATAGTCCCGGTTCTATTTCGATCGTAGGATCTATATAGTCTCAGCTTAGCTCCTAGATTATCACAGGTCCTTATATGGTCGCAGTTAAACTCTAATTTTAGGTCTTTATAAAGCCCCAGTTAAGCTTCAAGAGTAGAAATTTGTATAGACCTAATAAAGCTATAATCGTCCTAAATCGTAAGTCTCAGTTTTGTTTCGGTTGTAAGTTTGTATATAGACTCAGTTTAGATTCAAAGAGAGGTCTCAGTTTATATCCAATAGTAATATATAGTCACTGTTAAGCAACAACCACAGGTGTGTATATAGGCCCGGTTCTGTTTCGATCGTAGAATCTATATAGTCTCAGCTTAGCTCCTAGATTATCTTCAAATTTAAGTTTGTATATAGTATATGATTAGATTTAATCTCAGGTCATTATATGGTCGCAGTTACACCTAATTTTAAGTCTTTATAAAGCCCCAGTTAAGCTTCAAGAGTAGGAATTTGTATAGACCCAAAAAACAATCGTCTTTAATCGTAGTTCTCAGTTTTCTTTCGGTTATAAGTTTGTATATTGACCCAATTTAGATTCAATGGGGGGGTCGCAGTTTAAATCCAATTTTAGGATATACACACTGTTAAGCAACAATCGCAGTTGTTTATATAGTCTCGGTTCTTTTTCGTTTGTAGGATCTATATAGTCTCAGTTTAGCTCCTATATTTGATCTTAAGTTAGTATATAGTAAATAATTAGATTTAGTCTCAGGTCTTTGTAGGATATAGTCACTGTAAAGCAGCAATCGCAGTTTTTTATATAGCCCTGATTCTACTTCGATCATATGATCTAAATATATGGTCTCAGCTTAACTCCTAGATTATCTACAATCTTAGATATGCATTTAGTCAGTGATTACATTAAATCACAGGGTTTTATATGGTCCAGTTTAACTCTTCACCACCTCCAGTTATCGTTTAACTGGTAGTTATTCTTCCAGTTAAGACAATTTTTGTATGAGAACTGTTAATATATCTTAAAGTTAAAAAATAACTATACATTTGTGAAAATGGGGGTAAAGCCTTTGTATATTCCCAGTTTGGTTTCAAAAGTATCAATGATCGTTGGTCCCAGATTTGCCTTGGTTGTAAGTTTGTATATAGATCCAATTTAGGTTCAATGGAAGCTCTATTATAGTCAATGTTTCGTTAGAATTGCAAGTTTTATATGACCGCATTTTAACTCCACTTAACTGGGCCTTTATAGTCCCAATTAGAAAGTCTTTATCAGTTTAGCTTTAATCAAAAGTGTAGTAAATCTCAGTTTAAAGTGTAAATTTGGAATAGTTCCAATATAGCTTCAAAACTAAGCCTTTATATTGTCGCAAATTTACTGTAATCTGTAATCAATTCAGCTTTAATAGTAGATCCCAGTTTTAATCGGAGGTTTAGCTCTTGTTCAGCTTTAATAGCAAGTCTTTATAAATCCCATTTTAGCTTCAATCGTAAGACTTTTTCTAGACTTTGCTTAACTATAATTGTAGGCCTTTGTATAGTCCCACTTTAGCTTCAACTGTATCTCTTAGTATAGCATCAATCCTATCCTTTCAAATAGTCCCAAATTCGCTTTAATCGTAGTTCATTATATAGTCCCAGTTTAGATTCATTCAGAGGTCATTATACTTTCAGTCCCAATTAAACTTTAATCGAAGATTCCCTTATATGTCCCCACTTTCACTCTAATAGTAGATCTCTATATATATTTAATTTCAAGTTGTTACGTTCATGGATATTATGACACGCCTCCGCCTTTGAACACCTTTGAAAATCTTGTATTTTAAACGAATTTGTCAAGTATGGAGAGTAGTGAATAAATGTTCCTTCTCGAAATTGTATTTCATAACTTGAGGTTAAAGTAACTGGATCGACACTTTATAGAGAAGTATAGTATATATAGAGAAGCATCCCAAGAACAAACAACCCACACAATGAAGTGAAGAGAAGTGAGTGTAAATTACGATGGAGCGTCAAAATTATGTCCCTTTAAACATCAAACTTTAAGTAACTCGTGTCAAAATGTCCCTGCCTGTTTGAGTTTGCCTAACAAACTGGAAAAAGTATTCCCCTTTTCCAACCATCTACTTTTAAAACAACCCTTTTTAGAAAAAAAATCTCTGTTTGTCTATGCCCCCAAGTTAACTCTCGTTAAAGTGTCCACTTACTTTGTCCATTGACTGTATAATGTCATTTGAAAAGAATTTTTTTTTATTATTATTTTGAAATTTACAAGTAGCCAAACTTGTATAATTTCTGAAGATTTAGCTCATGTAGGCAAATATCATTATATTCATTTGCGTGTTTTTTGTATGTCTTCCTTCGTAAAATTTTTAGAGTGGGTGTCGCGCGAAGGCATTTTAATCTATGCAAAAATGTGGTAGTTAAACCCTTAAAGCCGTTTTTAAAAACTCGTCAAGAGTGTCAATAATGTCTGGCTTAACGAGAGAGGCGAAGAAGGCAAAGTACAGAACAACAAAATATGCCTTTACATAGACATAAACGAATGACATTTTGCAGTTGGGAAATTGCTAACGGAGGACATGTGGGAATTGTCTGTAATAATAATGTATGGACATAGCAAAAAATAACAAGTAAGAAAGTATAGTCGGGCGTGGCCGACCATATGATACCCTACACCAGTTATGAATATTAAATGTGATTTATTTTTCATAATATCGCATTTATCTTCAATATTCCCTTGTTCCGATACATTTAAGCAATTTATGGATGAAAAACTAATTTTCTGAAAGAGGCTTTATATGGGGGCTAGGGGCAAATATGGACCAAGCCCGATAAAATTTTGTGAATATATTTATATTTACATAATATTTTATTGTGCTGAATTTCATCGCGATATTTGTGTTTATAAGTTAATTTGGGACATTCAAGTAATTTTCTGAAGGGGACTTTGTATGGGAGCTAGGGTCAAATGGGGCCCGATCTTTATGAAATTTGGCAGGGTTATCAAGACTTCTATAAAACTTAGTTGTGCCGTATTTTATCGATATATCTGTATATTTAACATAATTATGAGCTCAGAAGCCCTTTTCGGGCGGTTCTGTTCTATGGGGGCTAGGTGAAATAATGGACCGATTTTAACCATTTTCAATAGGCTTCGTTCTTGGGTCAAATAAAACGTGCGTGCCAAATTTCATCCAATTATCTTGAAAATTGCGACCTGTAGCTTGCGCACAAGGTTTACATGGACAGCCAGCCAGCCAGCCAGACGGACGGACCGACATAGCTTAATCGACTCAGAAAACGATTCTAAGCCGATTGGTATACTTTAAGGTGGGTCTAGGACGAATATTTTTATATGTTACAAACATCAGCACAAATCCAATATACCCTCCCCACTAAAGTGGTGTAGGGTATAAAAAAAACAAAAACCTTTGCAATTATGTTTGTGGCAGAAACGTGCAAAATTTCACTTTTTCTATGTGTTACTTATGCTTAGAAGGGGGTTTAAAGCCCCAACTGTCTCTGCCATAAGGGGAGACATGTTTGACTTTTAGTAGAAATGCAAATTGTTTATAACACGCAATTACCAGTTAAAACATTCTGGAAAAAGAAAGAAGCGTTGAAATGCCCAGAGGTTATAAATTTTATTACATTGCATTTCAATTGTGTTGTTAAGCCGCCATGTTTAGAGGCTTTTTTTAGAATTTTATTTGGGTTTTTATTTTAGATTAATTACTTCAATATAATCCTTAAATTGAAGTAATAAAACCTTTTTTTTTTTGCTAAAGTTAAGAGAGGCACGTTATCCCGCTGCTGCCGGTGGTTGGGTGTTAAATAGAAAACTTAACGACGGAAATTATATGCAAAGTGTTAAAAAGGAATTTTGATTTTTATTATAGGAAATGAATAATGGCTTCATGTGGTGGTTAATTGTAAAGTTAGTATAGTTTAAGGGCGTTTTTTTCAGGATTGGGGAAAGGGTATAAAATGGTTTGTTAAAATAAATATGTAAAACTTAAGGTAACAAAAAGTAATCTTTTAACACTTTTCAATAAAATTCAACTACTATGAGGAATGGGAGAAGTTCGAGAAGGCTTTCAATGTTGAATAAGGCAAACATTCATAATACAGACTATGGTCTAGTCTATAGTCTAGTCTATGGTCTAGTCTATAGTCTAGTCTATGGTCTAGTCTATAGTCTAGTCTATGGTCTAGTCTATAGTCTAGTCTATGGTCTAGTCTATAGTCTAGTCTATGGTCTAGTCTATAGTCTAGTCTATGGTCTAGTCTATAGGCTAGTCTATAGTCTAGTCTATAGTCTAGTCTATGGTCTAGTCTATGGTCTAGTCTATAGTCTAGTCTATAGTCTAGTCTATGGTCTAGTCTATAGTCTAGTCTATAGTCTAGTCTATAGTCTAGTCTATAGTCTAGTCTATAGTCTAGTCTATAGTCTAGTCTATAGTCTAGTCTATAGTCTAGTCTATGGTCTAGTCTATAGTCTAGCCTATAGTCTAGTCTATAGTCTAGTCTATAGTCTAGTCTATAGTCTAGTCTACAGTCTAGTCTACAGTCTAGTCTATAGTCTAGTCTATAGTCTAGTCTATGGTCTAGTCTATAGTCTAGTCTATAGTCTAGTCTATAGTCTAGTCTATAGTCTAGTCTATAGTCTAGTCTATAGT
Organism: Lucilia sericata; assembly: GCF_015586225.1. Taxonomy (NCBI): domain Eukaryota; kingdom Metazoa; phylum Arthropoda; class Insecta; order Diptera; family Calliphoridae; genus Lucilia; species Lucilia sericata. Next base: position 164,800 of record NW_023994744.1, read on the forward strand.
CTAGTCTATAGTCTAGTCTATAGTCTAGTCTATAGTCCAGTCTATAGTCTAGTCTATAGTCTAGTCTATAGTCTAGTCTATAGTCTAGTCTATAGTCTAGTCTATAGTCTAGTCTATAGTCTAGTCTATAGTCTAGTCTATAGTCTAGTCTATAGTCTAGTCTATAGTCTAGTCTATAGTCTAGTCTATAGTCTAGTCTATAGTCTAGTCTATAGTCTAGTCTATAGTCTAGTCTATAGTCTAGTCTATAGTCTAGTCTATAGTCTAGTCTATAGTCTAGTCTATAGTCTAGTCTATAGTCTAGTCTATAGTCTAGTCTATAGTCTAGTCTATAGTCTAGTCTTTAGTCTAGTCTTTAGTCTAGTCTAGTCTAGTCTAGTCTAGTCTAGTCTATAGTCTAGTCTAGTCTATAGTCTAGTCTAGTCTAGTCTAGTCTAGTCTAGTCTAGTCTAGTCTAGTCTAGTCTAGTCTAGTCTAGTCTAGTCTAGTCTAGTCTAGTCTAGTCTAGTCTAGTCTAGTCTAGTCTAGTCTAGTCTAGTCTAGTCTATAGTCTAGTCTATAGTCTAGTCTATAGTCTAGTCTATAGTCTAGTCTATAGTCTAGTCTATAGTCTAGTCTATAGTCTAGTCTATAGTCTAGTCTATAGTCTAGTCTATAGTCTAGTCTATAGTCTAGTCTATAGTCTAGTCTATAGTCTAGTCTATAGTCTAGTCTATAGTCTAGTCTATAGTCTAGTCTATAGTCTAGTCTATAGTCTAGTCTATAGTCTAGTCTATAGTCTAGTCTATAGTCTAGTCTATAGTCTAGTCTATAGTCTAGTCTATAGTCTAGTCTATAGTCTAGTCTATAGTCTAGTCTATAGTCTAGTCTATAGTCTAGTCTATAGTCTAGTCTATAGTCTAGTCTATAGTCTAGTCTATAGTCTAGTCTATAGTCTAGTCTATAGTCTAGTCTATAGTCTAGTCTATAGTCTAGTCTATAGTCTAGTCTATAGTCTAGTCTATAGTCTAGTCTATAGTCTAGTCTATAGTCTAGTCTATAGTCTAGTCTATAGTCTAGTCTATAGTCTAGTCTATAGTCTAGTCTATAGTCTAGTCTATAGTCTAGTCTATAGTCTAGTCTATAGTCTAGTCTATAGTCTAGTCTATAGTCTAGTCTATAGTCTAGTCTATATAGTCTAGTCTATGGTCTAGTCTATAGTCTAGCCTATAGTCTAGTCTATAGTCTAGTCTATAGTCTAGTCTATAGTCTAGTCTACAGTCTAGTCTACAGTCTAGTCTATAGTCTAGTCTATAGTCTAGTCTATGGTCTAGTCTATAGTCTAGTCTATAGTCTAGTCTATAGTCTAGTCTATAGTCTAGTCTATAGTCTAGTCTATAGTCTAGTCTATAGTCTAGTCTATAGTCTAGTCTATAGTCTAGTCTATAGTCTAGTCTATAGTCTAGTCTATAGTCTAGTCTATAGTCTAGTCTATAGTCTAGTCTATAGTCTAGTCTATAGTCTAGTCTATAGTCTAGTCTATAGTCTAGTCTATAGTCTAGTCTATAGTCTAGTCTATAGTCTAGTCTATAGTCTAGTCTATAGTCTAGTCTATAGTCTAGTCTATAGTCTAGTCTATAGTCTAGTCTATAGTCTAGTCTATAGTCTAGTCTATAGTCTAGTCTATAGTCTAGTCTATAGTCTAGTCTATAGTCTAGTCTATAGTCTAGTCTATAGTCTAGTCTATAGTCTAGTCTATAGTCTAGTCTATAGTCTAGTCTATAGTCTAGTCTATAGTCTAGTCTATAGTCTAGTCTAGTCTAGTCTTAGTCTAGTCTATAGTCTAGTCTAGTCTAGTCTAGTCTAGTCTAGTCTAGTCTAGTCTAGTCTAGTCTATAGTCTAGTCTAGTCTAGTCTAGTCTAGTCTATAGTCTAGTCTAGTCTAGTCTAGTCTAGTCTAGTCTAGTCTAGTCTAGTCTAGTCTAGTCTAGTCTAGTCTAGTCTAGTCTAGTCTAGTCTATAGTCTAGTCTATAGTCTAGTCTATAGTCTAGTCTATAGTCTAGTCTATAGTCTAGTCTATAGTCTAGTCTATAGTCTAGTCTATAGTCTAGTCTATAGTCTAGTCTATAGTCTAGTCTATAGTCTAGTCTATAGTCTAGTCTATAGTCTAGTCTATAGTCTAGTCTATAGTCTAGTCTATAGTCTAGTCTATAGTCTAGTCTATAGTCTAGTCTATAGTCTAGTCTATAGTCTAGTCTATAGTCTAGTCTATAGTCTAGTCTATAGTCTAGTCTATAGTCTAGTCTATAGTCTAGTCTATAGTCTAGTCTATAGTCTAGTCTATAGTCTAGTCTATAGTCTAGTCTATAGTCTAGTCTATAGTCTAGTCTATAGTCTAGTCTATAGTCTAGTCTATAGTCTAGTCTATAGTCTAGTCTATAGTCTAGTCGATAGTCTAGTCTATAGTCTAGTCTATAGTCTAGTCTATAGTCTAGTCTATAGTCTAGTCTATAGTCTAGTCTATAGTCTAGTCTATAGTCTAGTCTATAGTCTAGTCTATAGTCTAGTCTATAGTCTAGTCTATAGTCTAGTCTATAGTCTAGTCTATAGTCTAGTCTTAGTCTAGTCTATAGTCTAGTCTATAGTCTAGTCTATAGTCTAGTCTATAGTCTAGTCTATAGTCTAGTCTATAGTCTAGTCTATAGTCTAGTCTATAGTCTAGTCTATAGTCTAGTCTATAGTCTAGTCTATAGGCTAGTCTATAGTCTAGTCTATAGTCTAGTCTATAGTCTAGTCTATAGTCTAGTCTATAGTCTAGTCTATAATGTAGTCTATAGTCTAGTCTATAGTCTAGTCTATAGTCTAGTATATAGTCTAGTCTATAGTCTGTTAATAGTCTATAGTTTATTCTATAGTAAAGTCTATAGTTTAGTCTATAGTCTAGCCTATAGTCTAGTCTATAGTTTAGTCCATAGCCTAGCCTAGTCTATGTCTAGTCTATTGCCTTAATTTGTCTTATTACTTTGTATGTGATTTGACAGCCTCTGTAATCTTCTAATAATTTTATTTTAAGACACATTAGACAAATATGTTATTCCAAATCTCAAAATAAATGATAACTGAAGTACATTTCCTTTAAACTATTAGCAGACAGACATGGAAATAAGCCCAAACATAGTCGTCTTCTCTTCTTGGGTATTCATAACATCCTACGGGTTTTGTGTAGTCACGACGACAATGAAATAAATTTTTTTTATTCGTAATAAAACCCTTTCTTAAGATACTTGTAAAAGATTAAGGAAATTGTTTGCTACGAATAAGAAGAGTTTATTCATTTGGAATGAATGAAAACAAAGTTAAATGTAGCTTATTACTAAAGAAATATGTCAATCAAAATTTGTAACAACATATGCGTGGGGCTATAAAAAAGTGTATTGAAATTTTATCAAAATTATTTGAGATTTATAATGAGATTTTAAGTTTTAGTTTCTGAAAATACTTCACATGATCAATTGTTGTTCTTACTTACTAAATTGTTGAAAAATTTGCATAAAATTTTCTTGGTTAAACTTACCTAAAAAGAAAAGAAACAAAGGGAAATTATTATGTTATTAATTTAATGATAAAAAACTTTTGTTTAAAGAATTCTCTCTCTCTCTCTCTCTTTTAGTAAATTGTTTCATAAAAAGTAATAACCAGACGTGATATTAAGATATTGGGGGGGTAAAATGTTATAGTTTTTCTTAGAAACAAAAGAAAAACGCCTTAAGTTTTTTTGCATTTTTTTACAATATATATTTTTATTGATTAAACTATTATTGAATAATATACAATAAGAAGTACATGTGTATGTATATTGTTAATAAAAAAAAAAAACAATATAAAATATTTTATGAATAAGAAGAAAAGAAACAGGAAAATGTAACATGTTTAAGAAAAAAACTATTTGTGGGTTGATATCGAAATAAAGAAACAAATAATGGTTACACTAAGTATTAAAAGAAAATATAAGAAAATTAAAAAATATATATAATAATTTGTTATTATTTTAGTTATATTATAAAACATAAACAGAAAAAACTTTTTCTTTTATAAAATAGATCTCATTAAAAATTTTATTGCTAGTGTGAACGCATTATTATCATAATTTTTTGCTCAATCAAAGGAAACAAAACAAAATCACTTATGTTCGTAGAAAAAAAAAACTAGTTTAAAAATGCTGTTTTTTTTTATTTATTAGTTTGAACGGCAAATATCAATACAAACAATTGTCCATAAAAAGTTTAATAATTATAAGAAGAAAAAAATAATAATAAAAGACATTATTTATTTTATAAGAAAAAAAATTAAGAAAATATATAAAAAATCTGTGCTAAATATCAAAATAAATAAAAAAAAACAAAATCAAGGCGAACTAATGTGAATAGTTAAAGACAAGTCAAACATTTTGAAAGATTCGAATTCAGAAAAGTTTGATCTATGAATTAGTTTATGGACTAGTCTACTGACTAGCTAACTAGTCTGTGGAGTAGTATATTGGTTAGTCTATTGACTAGTCAATTGCTTAGCCTATTGAATAGTCTATGGACTGTTCTATTAACTAGTCTATGGACTAGGGACAATATATGAACAAGTTTACGGACTAGTCTATGGCCTACTCTATTGACTGGTCTATGAACTAGTCTATAGGCTCATCTATGGACTAATCTATGGACTGGACTATTGACTACTCTGTGAACTAATCTATGGACTAATCTATGAAATAGTCTATTAACTAGTCTATGGACTAATCTATGGACTAGTCTATGGAATAGTCTATTGACTAGTCTGTGGACTAATCTATGGACAAATCCATGGACTAGTCTAATAACTTGTCTATGGACTAGTCTATGAACTAGTATATTGACTAATCTCTAGTCTACGGACTAGTCTATTGGCTATTCTATGGACTAATCTAGACTATTGACTAGTATATTGTCTAGTATATTGACTAGTCTATTAACTAGTCTGTGGACTAGTATATTGACTAGTCTGTGGACTAGTCTATTGACTAGTCTGTGGACTAGTCTATTGACTAGTCTATTGACTAGTCTGTGGACTAGTCTATTGAATAATCTGTGGACTAGTCTGTGGAATAGTCTATTACCTATTCTATTGACTAATCTATTAATTAGTCCATTGACAGGTCTATTGACTAATCTTTGGACTAGTCTATTGACTATTCCATAATCTGTGGGGCAATCTATGAACTAGTTTACGGACTAGTCTATAGACTAATCTATTGACTAGACTATAAACTAGTATATTGACTAGTCTAATCTATGGACTAGACTATTGACTAGTCTGTGAACTAATCTATGGAATAGTCTAGTAACTAGTCTATGGACTAATCTATGGACTAGTCTATTGACTAGTCTATGGACTAGTCTATTGACTAGTCTATGGACTAGTTTATTGACTAGTCTATGGACTAATCTATTGGCTGGACTGTGGACTAATCTATGGACCAATCTTTGAACTAGTCCATGAACTACTCTATGGACTAGTCTAATAACTAGTCTATGGACTAATCTATGGAATAATCTATGGACTAGTCTGTGGACTAGTCTATTGACTAATCTATATAGAGGAGTCTATTGACTAGTTTATCGACTAGTCAATGGACTGGTCTATGGACTAGTCTTTGGACTAGTCTATTCTATAATCTGTGGGGCAATCTATGAACTAGTTTACCGACTGGTCTATGGACTAGTCTATTGACTAGTCTATAGACTCATCTAAGGACTAGTTTATTGAGGAATCTATGGACTATTCCACAGACTAGTTTATGGAAGAGTCTATTGACTAATCTATGGACTAGTCTATGAACTAGTATGTTGGCTAATTTATAGTCTACGGACTAGTCTATTGACTATTCTATGGACTAATCTATGGACTAGTCTATTGATTAGTCTATTGACTAGTCTATTGACTAGTATATTGACTAGTCTGTGAACTAGTCTGTTAACTAGTACATACATATATTGACTAGCATATGGATTAGTCTATTGCCTATTCTAAGGACTAATCAATTGACTAATCTATTAACAAGTCTATTGACTGGTCTATTGACTAATCTTTGGACTATTCTATTGACTATTCAATAGACTAATCTGTGGGGTATTCTATGAACTAGTTTACGGACTAGTCTATTGATTAGTTTTTGGACTAGTATATTTACTAGTCTGTGGACAGGCCTATTAAGTAATCTATGGAATAACCTATGGACTAGTTTATTTAGTAGCCAAGTGGCTACTCTATGGACTAGCCTATTGATTAGAGAATGAAATAGTCTATTGGCTAGTCTATCGGCTAGTATATAGACTATTATATGGACTAATCTTATTGACTAGTATTTGAATTAGTTTATCGACTAATCCATAGACCAATTTATCTACTAGTCCATGTATTGTACTCTTCTAAATTCCCCTTTAATTTCACCTTGTATCTAATTCGCTCGAATCAAACTCCAGACAATAATCATCTATTTAAATGTCATGTATAAATAGATTCGCCTTGCATGTCACTTTATGGAATTCGCCGCCCATTTTTTGCAACCATGATTAATCTCATTGTTAAGGTTGCCAGTTAATTTTTTCTTTTCATACATTTATTATTTTTTAATTATAGCAAAAAAAAATCCATAAATATTTAATATTTTTTAATTAGAGCGTTAAAAAAAACAAACTTAAAAAATGTATTGCAGCAATTTGCAAAAATATAAACAATTTATAAAAAAAAAACAAAACAGTTAAAGAAAAATATTGTCATCATTAATAATTGTTGTTCCTATATTATAGCTTTACTCATTATTTTAGCAATTGTTGTTATTATTATTGTTTTAAATTTTTCTAGAAAAAATTAACCGTTGTTGGGGTTTCTTTTTTTTTCTTCTTTAAAATTTATTTTTGATACACGTTTTTTGTTTGTTAAAAAAAATAACAACAATAATAATGAAATATACTCCTGTTACTTTTTCTCACTTGGTTTTTTGCTCTTTATCATAATTACTCTCACACATAAATTTGTCTTGTTATTTTTTGCAAATTTATTTTGCTGTTATATTTGTGTGAACATATGTTTAACGGCAAAAAGTCAGCAAAATATCTTAAAATACACTGAGCAAAAAAAAAATTATAATAAATTTTAAATGATTTATTCTTTATTATTTAATATAAACGATCATATTTGTAGGAGTTTGTAGTTAATAGAATAAAACTCATTGGTTCCTGGGAAATCAGATTAGAGCGGAAAATTGTAACTTTTTAGAAAGAAAGTTTTTAAGTTATTTTGAGTGTAGTTTAATATAGCTTTAGCTAATTGCATGAATTTATTAAACCAAACTGTGTTTTAATTTACTGTCTTTATTCTTCTGAGTGTATTTTTTTATAAATGTTTGTATGCTTGTTGCTAATGTATTTTAATAGTTTATAATTTTACCAAACTATTAAATAATTTGTCTGTTATTTGTTGGTATGTAGTTATAAATAATGTTGGTGTTTAGTTTTTTTCCTTCTCATTTCAACACTATTCGTATACACTCCACTCCCTTCACAATCTGATATTTGCAAAAAATAACATGTGCAGAAATGTAAAATAAATTATTAAGCTACACTGAAAGAAAAAGAAGGATTTGAGTAATAAGAATCAAGATTCAAGCTTTATGTAGAGTACTTGGGTGAGAATTGAACCCACCACTCCGAGTTTGATAGTTGTTTCTAGTAACTTTTGCTTTATTTTATTGGGGGAAATTTCCAATAATTTATTTTATTGAATTCTTAAACTTTATGAATCTTTCCTGTGTATTTTTACTTTTTATTATTAATTAATCTGTTTTTGTTTTAAATTATTTGAAATTAGTTTAATTGAATGTTTTTTTTTTCGAAAAGTAGTAGTAAAACTTGTTTCTTTAAAAAGATTTTATAGACGCTATTTGATTAAAATTTATAATTTTGTTTTTTTTTTTCTAATAAATTGCAGAAAGATTAAAAGTCTTTTATTAGACAAGTCGTTATATTTTAGAATAATATATCTTTCTGTTCAATAGAGACTAATTAGTCAAAATTGCAGAATAAACACAGGGCAACCAAACTCATTTTTAAACATTCACAGTTTCATCAAATCATTCTCAAACTCTCGAAGGGTTTCACCAATCTCCTACCGAGTTCGTCCTCTGGTGACAAATAGATCTAAGTGAATGACATTTTGTATTCTACCAACTAAGAAATGGAGGAACAGCTGGATACTGACAATTTCTGAAGAAAACGTTATATTGAGCCGACAATTTAGCCGACGGCGGTATTTTCTATATTAAGCCGTCGCCGCCGACCAAAAATGGTTGCGCCGCCGATCATTTTGCATCGGTTTGTATCTTTGCTCCCCATAGTCTAATAAACAAGAAATATTGGTAGAGTGGTAAATGGGAGGGATGTACTCGGAGGGGTTTTTAAAGAACCTTAGTCTTTAAATCCTTTCAAATGATAACAATAATACGATCAGAGACACGAATATCAGTCAAATCAACCCCGAATGTAAGGTCGTCTAAAACGTAGGCAATACCAACGCGGAGGAGGATAAGAGCCGCCATATTATGTACCGAGAAGAAGTATGCTATGCAATATATGACTTTGATAAGGTGGAAGACCTTTCCGGGTTCCGACTGTGAACCTATTCCCAACAATTATGAATGGTAGAATTGTAGAGGAGGTAAGCGACAGCTTAATCAAGCTATTGACCATCCAGAAGGAGGAAGTTTAAGGAGATACACCAGATAACATATTAAGTCAAGCTCCGGATACTTTCCAACCTCTTCTAAACAAAAGGGAATTCGATCCCCCTAAAAGTTGAACTCTGCTAATTAACCAAAGGAGAAAAAAGCTCCTCGTCTTCTAAAATAGTGACAAAGCCAAGCCAAATTAAATTATGCGATATATGACTTTGATAAGGTAGAAGACCTTTCCGGGTTCCGACCGTGAACCTATTCCCAACAAAGATGGATGGTAGGATTGTAGAGGAGGTAAGTGATTGTTTAATCAAACTATTGATCATCGAGGAGAAGGAAGTTTAAGGAGATACATCAGATATCAAAGGAGAAAAAAAGCTCCCCGTCTTTTAAAATAGTAACAAAGCCAAACCAAAGGAGTCTCTAGTCTCATGTACTAGTCTATGGTGTATTCATGAGGATAGAAATCCGGCCTCAAGGGAAATCAACCTCGAAGGTAAGATCTTTTGAAAAACCTCTACCAATGTGAATGCAGAAATTGCCGCCCAGCTTAAGTCAAAAATTTCAGGAAAGTGAGAGTATTCCCAGACGATCTATACTCGTAATCCGGCAGACAAAATTCCAGAAGAACATTTTGGTAAAATGGAAGAACTTTACTTTTAAATAGGGATGATAGTTCTGATACCGAATTCTGTTCTTCGACCTCTTCTAAGGCAAAAAGGCTCCGATTCCACTAGATTCATTGGACACTGAGAATTTTCCAAAATACTGTCAAAGGCAAGACTTTTCCGTCTCAAAAGAAGTCTCCTCTATCCAAAATTCTGCGAGTAAGTAAGGTTAAGGCCAAGTATTGAGAAGGTGAATCAGCCACATCAACCCTTGAAAGGAAGCCCCTACCAAAGCGGAAGAGAAGGCTGAGCGAGAAAAGAGGAAAAGTGCCAAAGTTGCCAAGAAATGATACCAGTTGGATCTATGCCATACTGTACTTCAATGAAGCTCGTTATAGGCAATATTTCATAAGACCAGTAGGTACAGTATCATCCACTATATGGCGGTGGCACCTCTCATTACAACTTTGCTGTAAATTTTAATGGGATAAATGGATAGATTAGCAATTGTGGCCGTGTCACTTCTGATATTTTACTTTATCAAAATCGACTATTTTACCACCATAGTAGTTGCTCAAAATCAAGTCATTAGTTGCTCCTATATTCAAACAATTACACTTGACTTCCGACAGATTTGATTTATGAGAAATTCTTGACATAAACATATACACAAAAATTCCCCTTTTAACAGATGTCAATGCGGAAAATTCTTCGTTGACTATATTTCTTTTTTTTAGAAATTAATTCGTTGAACTTCAACTTTAAACTCTAAATATAAAACAAAAAACATTTTGCTTCACTTTACAAAAAAAAAGTCTTAAAAATTTTACGTAAAAAATCGCACAAACTTCTTCCTAAATCGTTGCCATTAAGTTTTGCATTTGAAACATTTATTTTGTGTTCCCAAATCGCACACATGTGAAGTGCATTTGACAAAATGTAAATGGCACTTGGCAAAGACTTATTGAGGACAAAGATAAATAATAAAACAAATGCACAAAATCACAAAACAGACATTTCCATTTCAATATAATGTTCCCGAAAAATTGCATTAGCAGCAGTTGCATACAGCAAAATTTAAAAAAAATCACAACAGACGTGTTCAAGTAGTTTATTTAAAGTATTTTAGGTTTGATTTCCTGAAAATTTTATTTTTAAAAACAGGCACAGACTATTGTTAAAACAACAGGGGACTATCACCACCTTATGAGGACAATTACGCTTGTAAATCAATGATTTTAAATGAAAGATATAATTTAGCCCAAAACAATTGATTTTTTTTAAATCATCTGTTATCTTAATAACTATAATTTAATCCTGGTTTCATAAGGGTTGTTTGGATATTTTTTTCTAGATTTTTCCCCAAATATAATTTTGCAAATATTTTCTCAACTGATTAATGTCAATTGTCAATGTCTGTCTTTCTTTTAAAGTGTGATGTGATTAATCCACAATATGGTTTTGTAAAATTTTGCGCAACTGTTCAATTTGTTAAATTTTATTTAACACGTGTGTGTGTTAACCAGAGCGAGCGCATGCGTGTTACATCTGTTTAAAGGAAACTTTGTGCACAGAAAAAAATATGCACATTTTTTTTCTTAACAATCGTTTGCTTAAATTTAATTTCGATTTTTATAAAAATTTTTATTTGGTTTTATAACGAATTTGTTTGATTTTCACGCAGAAGGAAAATATTTTCTAACAAACACTTTATTGAAATAAATTTAATTTTCAGTAAATATTTTTACTGGTTCAATAAATGTTTTTGTTTGAGTTTTATTTATATGTCAGCATATGGAATATAACAATAAAACTAGTTTTGGAATGTACTAAAATGAATTGATATAATTCTTACTTGGTTTATAACATTTAATGTATAAGTGTTTCAGTTTTCACAGTACAAATAATAGTTTCTAGAATGTGAAATAAATTTGTTGTAAGTATATAAGTACTTTTTTCTACAAATTTTAATTTTATAGAATTAGTAAAATTTTTGTTAAAATTCAATATATATTTTTTAACAAAATTTTTATAGATTCAATAAGGAATTTTGTGTATTATTATTGCCAAAATACAATAAATAATTTATCTGTTTCAGATAAAATAATTGCTTGAATTTCAGTACAAATACAAATAATTTGCGTTATTGTTTAAGTAAAATAATTGTTTGGAAATGTTGCGAATATTTATTAATGTTTTTCGTAAATAGTATATTATTTTAATAAGAAAAATCCTGAAATTTTTTCAATAAAGAATTTACGAATTTGAGTACTTGATTTTACGAATTTCGTGATAGGTCCTATTTTAGTTAAAAAAATACTTGGCTTTATGAATTTTTTGTTTGATTTTGAATTTCATTTTTTTCTGTGTGGTTAAAATAATAACTTTTGGACCAAAAATATTAAAAAATTTACTCTGCAAAAAAAATTATTTATTCCCAAAAATAAGTCAACTTTCATAAATTTTGCATATAGTTTTTTATCAAAATATCTCTTTAAGTTTTTTCCCCGGGGTTAAAGCTTTATCGTCCGAATCGAACTCTTTAGCGAAAAACTGTAATAATATTTATAACATCATTAAGACTTGAAAATGTAACGTAACGTACAAATATTACGAAAAATACAACTTTGACTTACATATTTTATGATCTAGTATGTACACATGTATATCAAAAATTTGGACCATGATTACTTACCTAGAAAGAAAAGAAAAAAGAAAATTAATTATATAAATCTTAACAAAAATAATTAAAACATCTTAAATCCAAATGAAAAATAGAAGAAGTCAGAAGAATGAAATATAGTAGACTACGATATATGAAGCTAAAGTACAGTCAATAGTACAGAATATGCCAGACTTTAGTACGAACTATAGAATAAACTATAGTCCAGACTACAGGAGATGATATAGTCCAAAATAAAAACTAGACTATAGTCCACACTATAGACTGTACTATAGACTAGACTATAGACTAGACTATAATCTAGACTATAGATTAGACTATAGACTAGACTATAATCTAGACTATATATTAGACTATAGACTAGACTATAGACTAGACTATAGACTAGAATATAGACTAGACTATAGACTAGAATATAGACTAGACTATAGACTAGAATATAGACTAGACTATAGACTAGACTACAGACTAGACTATAGACTAGAATATAGACTAGACTATAGACTAGACTATAGACTAGACTATAGACTAGACTATAGACTAGACTATAGACTAGACTATAGACTAGACTATAGACTAGACTATAGACTAGACTATAGACTAGACTATAGACTAGACTAGACTAGACTATAGACTAGACTATAGACTAGACTATAGACTAGACTATAGACTAGACTATAGACTAGACTATAGACTAGACTATAGACTAGACTATAGACTAGACTATAGACTAGACTATAGACTAGACTATAGACTAGACTATAGACTAGACTATAGACTAGACTATAGACTAGACTATAGACTAGACTATAGACTAGACTATAGACTAGACTATAGACTAGACTATAGACTAGACTATAGACTAGACTATAGACTAGACTATAGACTAGACTATAGACTAGACTATAGACTAGACTATAGACTAGACTATAGACTATAGACTAGACTATAGACTAGACTATAGACTAGACTATAGACTAGACTATAGACTAGACTATAGACTAGACTATAGACTAGACTATAGACTAGACTATAGACTAGACTATAGACTAGACTATAGACTAGACTATAGACTAGACTATAGACTAGACTATAGACTAGACTATAGACTAGACTATAGACTAGACTATAGACTAGACTATAGACTAGACTATAGACTAGACTATAGACTAGACTATAGACTAGACTATAGACTAGACTATAGACTAGACTATAGACTAGACTATAGACTAGACTATAGACTAGACTATAGACTAGACTATAGACTAGACTATAGACTAGACTATAGACTAGACTATAGACTAGACTATAGACTAGACTATAGACTAGACTATAGACTAGACTATAGACTAGACTATAGACTAGACTATAGACTAGACTATAGACTAGACTATAGACTAGACTATAGACTAGACTATAGACTAGACTATAGACTAGACTATAGACTAGACTACAGACTAGTCTATAGACTAGACTTCTGACTAGATAATAGACTAGAAATAAACTAGTCTATTATCTAGAACTATAGCACAGTATAAACTATAGGCTAGACTATAGTCAAGACTTTGGATCTGAAAATTGACTATAGATAAGACTAGAAACTAGACTACAGACTAGACTATAGACTAGACTACAGACTAGACTATAGACTAGACTATAGACTAGACTATAGACTAGACTATAGACTAGACTATAGACTAGCCTATAGACTAGACTATAGACTAGACTATAGACTAGACTATAGACTAGACTATAGACTAGACTATAGACTAGACTATAGACTAGACTATAGACTAGACTATAGACTAGACTATAGACTAGACTATAGACTAGACTATAGACTAGACTATAGACTAGACTATAGACTAGACTATAGACTAGACTATAGACTAGACTAGACTATAGACTAGACTAGACTAGACTATAGACTAGACTATAGACTAGACTATAGACTAGACTATAGACTAGACTATAGACTAGACTATAGACTAGACTATAGACTAGACTATAGACTGACTAGACTACTAGACTAGACTATAGACTAGACTATAGACTAGACTATAGACTAGACTATAGACTAGACTATAGACTAGACTATAGACTAGACTATAGACTAGACTATAGACTAGACTATAGACTAGACTATAGACTAGACTATAGACTAGACTATAGACTAGACTATAGACTAGACTATAGACTAGACTATAGACTAGACTATAGACTAGACTATAGACTAGACTATAGACTAGACTATAGACTAGACTATAGACTAGACTATAGACTAGACTATAGACTAGACTATAGACTAGACTATAGACTAGACTATAGACTAGACTATAGACTAGACTATAGACTAGACTATAGACTAGACTATAGACTAGACTATAGACTAGACTATAGACTAGACTATAGACTAAGACTATAGACTAGACTATAGACTAGACTATAGACTAGACTATAGACTAGACTATAGACTAGACTATAGACTAGACTATAGACTAGACTATAGACTAGACTATAGACTAGACTATAGACTAGACTATAGACTAGACTATAGACTAGACTATAGACTACACTATAGACTAGACTAGACTATAGACTAGACTATAGACTACACTAGACTAGACTATAGACTTGACTATAGACTAGACTATAGACTAGACTGCTGACTAGGTAATAGACTAGAAATAAACTAGACTCCGAACTAGAGCACAGTATAAACTATAGGCTAGACTATAGTCAAGACTTTGGATCAGAAAATGGACTATAGTCCCGACTATATATTGGACTATAGTCCTGACTATAGACTAAACGATAGTTCAGACTAAAGTCTATAATAATCCTAACTATAGTCCAGAATATAAACGAGACTATAATCCAAGCTACGGACTAAACTATAATCCAAACTGCAGACTAGACTATAGACTTTAATATAGAAGAGACTATGGAATAGACTATGGAATAGACTATGGAATAGACTATGGAATAGACTATAGACCAGACTATGGAATAGACTATAGACCAGACTATAGACTAGACTATTGACCAGACTATAATATACACTATAGTAGGACTAAAGTCTAATCTATAGTATAGATTATAGTCTGCATAACAGAATAGAATATAGTCCAAACTATAAACTATATTCCAGAATATAACAGATTAAACTGCATAAAGGACTAGACTATTATAGTATAGACTAGACAATAGTATATTCTATAGTCTACACTATAGAATAGACTATAGTCCAGACTATAAACTATACTATAATCCTAACAACAGAATATACTATATAAACGGTGGTGTAGAGCACCCATGTGCCAGAAATATGCATTTCATTTACATAAATTTTAAACTTTTTCCTATTAAGATTCCAGAATTCTTACTTATTACTAAATCGTCAACTTTGTAAATTAAAACGTTCACTGTGACATGTAAATGTCAAGTTGAACATTTATTTAAGGTGTGTGTGTTAAGAATAATGTAACAAATGTTTTCAGATCAAATTCCAAGGCATCAAATGAAAATTTAAATAGAATCTACTAGACAGGGAACAGAAACATAAACTGAATCATAAAGTAATAAATAAAAATGAATGAGAAAATTTATAAAATTCTATGAAATTTTAACATGTGTTAAAGGTAAACCTTCCCCATAAAGGTTTTACCGTTTTATAACTTAAGTTTTTCAAATCCTTATTCCTAGCTGCAAGATATTGTCATTGTCAGTGTCATTTATACTTTGTGATCTTGTTGTTTAATAAACAATAATAATTTTTTTTTAAAAAACAATTTTCTTTTTTTTCGCAAGAATACTAGACTTGCATATTAATACATTTTTGCAAAACAACACCACACCACCGTATAACAATTTGCTAAGAATAGTACCAGTTTTGCATAAATAATTAATCAATGAATATAGAATCAAGAGCCTAACAATGGGACTACAATACAAAAGTGTGGGAGAGTGTAGAAAAAAAAAAGAATCAATGAAAAATAATTCAATCACCATAATAATTTAAAATGAAATAAATCAAACATAAAGACATATAAAATGCATATGATGACCATATTTAAGAAGTCGAGAAAAGTTTTAATAACTTTTCATGGTTAAATTAAGGACATTTTTATGGCAGTTAAGAGCTTTTTTTGGTTTTCACATATAATTTCATAGAATTACAATAAAATACAACAAAAAAAAAACAAAGAACAGAAATGATTGCATGTTAATGATTGAAAAATAAATTGAAATTGTTGGCTCGTGCACACATTTTACAATTTTTTAAGCAATCTTTTTGTATTTTGTTTTATGGTCTCGGTAGACTATTCTAGTATAAAATTTTTCATATTTGGCCGGTTATTGAACCAAGGCATATAAAAAAGTTTCTTTAGTTTTTTTTATTATATGCAATCGCATTTCCTGGTATACAATTTGTTTGAGCAAGTTATCTTATGTTCTTTTTTCTTTAAAACTACAGTTTTTATTAAAAATATTTATTTTAATAACTTCAATTAATTAAAAAATTAAAGCTCCAACATTGTTTTGAAGAATGTAACGAGCGTTCGTCCGACTAACAGTGTTAAAAGTCGTGTTCAAAAATTCTTCTTTGTTTTAATACCCTACACCACTATAGTTTAGGTGTAGATTGGACTATAACTCAAGTTTGGACTATAGTCTAGTCTATAGTCTGGACTGTAGTCTATAGTCTGGACTATAGTCTATAGTCTGGACTATAGTCTATAGTCTGGACTATAGTCTATAGTCTGGACTATAGTCTATAGTCTGGACTATAGTCTATAGTCTGGACTATAGTCTAGTCTATAGTCAGGACTATAGTCTAGTCCATAGTCAGGACTATAGTCTAGTCCATAGTCAGGACTATAGTCTAGTCCATAGTCAGGACTATAGTCTAGTCCATAGTCAGGACTATAGTCTAGTCCATAGTCAGGACTATAGTCTAGTCCATAGTCAGGACTATAGTCTAGTCTATAGTCAGGACTATAGTCTAGACTATAGTCAGGACTATAGTCTAGACTATAGTCAGGACTATAGTCTAGTCTATAGTCAGGATTATAGTCTAGCCTATAGTCAGGACTATAGTCTAGTCTATAGTCAGGACGATAGTCTAGTCTATTGTCAGGACATAGTCTGGACTATAGTATTGTCTATCATCTAGTCTATAGTCTGGACTACAGTGTAGTTTATTGTCTAGTCTATAGTCTGGACTATAGTGTAATCTATTGTCTGGACTATAGTCTAGTCCATAGTCTGGACTATAGTCTAGTCTATCATCTAGTCTTTAGTCTGGACTAAAGTCTAGTCTATTGTTTAGTCTATAGTATGGACTATATATAGTCCAGTCTGTAGTCTGGACTATAGTCTAATCTATTGTCTAGTCTATTGTCTAGTCTATTGTCTGGACTATAGTCTAGTCTGTAGTCAGGACTATAGTCTAGTCTATAGTCAGGACTATAGTCTAGTCTATAGTCAGGACCACAGTCTAGTCCATAGTCTGAACTATAGTCTAGTCTATAGTCTGGACTATAGTCTATAGTCTATATAGTCTAGTCTATCATCTAGTCTTTAGTCTGGACTACAGTCTAGTCTATAGTCTGGACTACAGTCTAGTCTATAGTCCGGACTATAGTCTAGCCTATAGTCCGGACTATATTCTATAGTCTGGACTACAGTCTAGTCTATTGTCTAGTCTATAGTCCGGACTATAGTCTAGCCTATAGTCCGGACTATATTCTAGTTTATTATCTGGTCTATTGTCTGGAGTATATTCTCGTCTATAGTCTGGATTATAGTCCTATCTATGGCCTAGACAATAGTCTAGTCTGCAGTCTGGACTATAGTCTGGAGTATATTCTCGTCTATAGTCTGGATTATAGTCCTATCTATGGCCTAGACAATAGTCTAGTCTGCAGTCTGGACTATAGTCTAGTCTAGTTTATAGTCTAGTCTAAAGTCTGTACTATAGTATAGTCTATAGTCCGTACTATAGTATAGTCTATATTCTAGACTATAGTGTATTATATAGTCTGGACTATAGATTAGTATATAGTCTGGACTATAGTTTAGACTTAGCTTAGACTATAGTATATAGTCTATTGTCTGGACTATAGTCTACATTAGTGTCTGGACTATAGTCTGAACTATAGTCTTATCTATGACCTAGACTATCGTCTAGTCTATAGTCTAGTCTATAGTCTGGACTATAATCTAGTCTGTACTCTGGACTTAAGTCTAGTGTATAGTTTAGACTATAGTGTAGTCTATAGTTTTAGTGTCTGGACTATAGTCTGAAGTATAGTCTTATCTATGACCTGGACTATAGGCTAGTCTATAGTCTGGACTATAGTCCAGTCTGTAGTCTGGACTATAGTCTGGACTATAGTCTAGTGTATAGTTTAGACTATAGTCTAGTCTATAGTCTGGACTACAATCTGGACTACAGTCTATAGTCTGTACTAGTCTAATCTATAGTCTGGACTATAGTCTAGTCTATAGCCTGGACTATAGTCTTGCCCATATTTTGAAGTATAGTCTGGAATATAATCTAGAGAATAATTTGAACTATAGCCGTTTCTATAGTCTGGATTACAGTCGTTTTGGACCCGTTATACTTTATTTGTTCTTCTTTATTTTTCTTCATTCTCCTTAAGAGTCTTGCTTAAGTACTGTAGCAGTGAGTAGTAGTAAGTGAATGAGTGGATCTTGTCTGGCATTCTTTTGTCTATATATTTTTTTTTATTTCGTTTATAATAAATGAATTAATTAAACGCTTGACTGCCTGTTCATATATGAACTTAAGCTTTATTTTAATCATAATTATCATAAACGTCATGATCGTGTAAGATCTTGGTAAATAGATATTGTGAAATAAAGAAGAATTGTTTTGTTGTTTATTCTTTTTGGGGCTATGTTTTAAAAATAAAACTCAAGATGAATATAAATAAATCGTATAATTAATCAAAGTGACATTAATTGCCTTTAAAGATTCTTAAAGTGGGTTTTAAGAGAAAAAATTTAAATTACAATAGAATTGTCTGCTAACCTCCTTAAATTACACTTAATCAAACAAAAAGTAAAAAAAAACAAACAATAAGTCATTTAAGACCTAAATATTTGTTTTCTAAGTATTTCTCGAACATTTCCGTTAGGACATTATCTTAATGTCCTTTTTTTCGTGGTAAATAATGTGAAAATGTTAGTTTTTCTTGTTAAATACAGAAAAAGGACAATAAACTTTTTTTACACATTTTCATTGTTTGATTATAAAAACAAAAAACAAGTACAAACTATCCGGTCACGCGATATTTGAATTTTTTTATATATTTACTGAAACAAAGATAAAGTGTTGTTGTTGATGGCTAAATATTTATACTAGTATTTAATGTAAAACGTCAGTTAATAATAGAAAGAACAATGAACTTTTTGCAAAAGTGAAGAAAAAAAGTTAAATTTGTAAAATTTAAAATGCATTTAGTAATTAAAGAATTGAAAGATTATTTATAGTTGTTAAATAAAAATATTGGTATAGACTATGGAATTTAGTCTAGTCCAAAGTCTGGACTACAGGCTGGTCTAAGTCTGGACTATAGTCTAGCCTATAGTGTAGCCTATAGACTGGTCTATGTCTGAACTATAGTCTAGCCTACAGATGGACTATAGTCTGGCCTATGTCTGAACTAAAGTCTGGATTATAGTCTAGTGTATAGTCTGGACTAGGGTCTGGTCTATGTCTAAACTATAGTCTGGTCTATGTCTGTACTACATTCTAGTCTATAATCTGGACTATAGTCTAGTCTACAGTCTGGACTATAGTCTAGACTATAGTCTAGTCTATAGTCTGGGCTATAGTCTGGACTATAGTCTAGTCTATAGTCTGGACTATAGTCTAGTCTATAGTCTGGACTATAGTCTAGTCTATAGTCTGGACTATAGTCTAGTCTATAGTCTGCGCTATAGTCTGGACTGTAGTCTGCGCTATAGTCTAGATTATGTCTGGACTATAATCTAGTCTATAGTCTGGACTAGAGTCTGGTCTATGTCTGGACTACAGTCTAGTCTATAGTCTGGACTATAGTCTGGACTATAGTCTAGTCTGCGCTATAGTCTGGACTATAGTATAGCCTGCGCTATAGTCCATATTTTGTGTGGACTATAGTCTAAACTATACAGTCTGGGCTAAAGCCTAGTCTATAGTCTGTATTATAGTATAGTCTATAGTCTGGATTATAGTCTAGTCTATAGTCTGGACTATAGTCTTGCTTATAGTACGGACTATAGTCTAGTCTATAGTCTGGACTAGAGTCTGGTCTATGTCTAAACTATAGTCTGGTCTATGTCTGGACTACAGTCTAGTCTATAGTCTTGGCTATAGTCTAGTCTATAGTCTGGACTATAGGCTAGTCTATAGTCTGGGCTATAGTCTAGTCTATAGTCTGGGCTAAAGCCTAGTCTATAGTATGAATTATAGTCTAGTCTATAGTCTGGGCTATAGTCTGGACTGTAGTCTAGTCTGCGCTATAGTCTGTATTATGTCTGGACTATAGTCTGAATTATGGTATAGTCTATAGTCTGGATTATAGTATAGTCTATAGTCTGGACTATAGTCTAGCTTATAGTACGGACTATAGTCTATACACTGGACTATAGTATAGACCACAGTCAGCACGTTAGTCTGGACAATAGTCAACAATATAGTCTGACTACAGTCTAGTTTATAGTCTGGACTATAGTCTATACGTTGGACTATTGTTTAGACCACAGTCTAATTCATAGTCTATATACTGGATTATAATGTAGTCTATAGTCAGTAATATAGTCTGAACTATAGTGTAGTCTATAGTCAGGACTGTAGTGTGGACTACAGTCTGGACTACAGTATGACTAAAGTCAGGACTATAGTCAGCTCTTTAGTCTGGACAATAGTCATCACTAGTCTGGACTATAATCTAGTCTTTAGTCTGGACTAAGTCAAGTTTATAGGCTCGACTATAGTCTATAGTCTTGACTATAGTATAGTCTATAGTGTGGACTATAGGGTATAGTCTGGACAATAGTTAAGCCTATAAACTGGACTATAGTCCAATACATAGTCTGGAATGTAGTCTATAGTCTGGAATGATTATGATATAGTCTATAATCTGGACAATAGTCTAGTCGGTTTATAGTCTGTTCAATAGTCTATAATTTGAACTTTAGGACATGTATTTTGGACTATGGTCTATATTTTGAATGAAAGTTTAAGCAGAAGTCTGGACTATATTCTTGTCTAAAATCAAAACTATAGTCTAATACGTACGCTGGGCTATAGTCTATAGTTTCATTTATAGTCAAAAGAAATATTTAGTCTTATGTTTGTACTGTAGTCTTTTACTGTATTTCCTAAGGGTGTATTTTTAAATTTTCTAACAAGTTTACGCTTTAAAACAATAATTTATACCGAAAAAAATAATAATTATTTTTAGAAATAATGTTTACCGAGTAGGTGTGTGTATCGGTACAAATTAAAAAAAAAAAACAGCTCACAAATAAAAGACATTGAACACAATTTTTCTAAAATCCTCTCAAACATTGATCAATGATTTGAAATCTCTTTAATGTCTGTCACTTTAAAATCAACCACAAACAAATTTAAAGAAATTATTTTATATTTTATTTTTTTGCTTAAAAACTCTTCTTGTAAAACTAATCATGACCATATTTAGTTTAGTTTTATTTTTTTTATAAAGAAAAAAAATAATAGTTATAATAGTCGTTGTTATCAAACAAATTGAAAGTGAATTTGTATACAACAACTTTGAATTATCTGAGACCATAAATGGTCGTCTGTTACTCAACCAATAATTGTGAGTTAGAGCAAAAAAAGAGATATATTATATATATGAATCAAAGAAGCAGAAAATTAAAAAAAAAAATTATAAACCAAAAAAATATTGGCAATTTTTATAAGATTTAACAAACATTTATTTACAGATAATAATGATGATAATAATAATTTGCAAAGTCAATGAACACTTGAATTAACTGTGTAGCTGTCTGTCTGTCCATCTGTCAGTCTGTCTGTTAGTAATTTAAAGTTTTTTCATTTGGCGACATACATTTTTTTTGTTTAGCAAGATAAAATTTATTTATATGACCATTTAAAGACCATAAAAATGTTTCTTTTAACTACTCCACAATCAACACATTTGTTTGTAATGACTGACAATATAGTCATTACAAAAAGTGAGCAAGTTGTAAGTTCATTTTAATATTTGCAATTTAAAGAACAAAAACTTGAACTTAATTTTTAAAAGGGTCTTAAAAAAAGGAAAATAGTAGATCATTTAAAAAAATATCTGCTTGCTTTTTTAATTTGTTTCATAATTAGAGTAAATTTTTAAGAAGAATGTAATTTAGTTTTAATTGAAATTAATGAGGACTTTAATAAAGATGTTTTTTTAAAGTAGACTTCGAGATAAATACGAAAAAAACAAATCTTCGAATCGGTTCCGTTCGAACGCTTCAAAATCCTCCCAGACTATTCTTAAAAAACAGTCCGAACTAAAGTGTAGTCTATGGTCTATTTCTGGAATAGCCTGAACTATAATATATAAACTATGGTCCAGATTATAGACTAAACTATAGTCCAGACTATAGACTAAATTATAGTCTATACTATAGGCTAAACTATAGTCCAGGCTTTAGACTAAACTATAGTCCAGACTGAAGACCAGACTATAGATTAATCTATCGTCCAGACTATAAACTAAACTATAGTTCAGACTATAGACTAAACTATAGTCCCGAGAATAGACTACATTATAGTCCACACTGTAGACTAAATTATAGTCCAGACTATAGACTAAACTATAGTCCGGACTATAGTCTAGTCTATAGTATGAACTGTAGTCAACTATATAGTGTAGCCTATAGTCTAGTCTATAGTATGAACTATAGTCAATTCTATAGCATGGACTATAGTCTAGTCTATAGTCTGGACTATAGTCTAGTCTACAGTCTGAACTATAGTCTAGTCTACAGTCTGAACTATAGTCTAGTCTATAGTCTGGACTATAGTTTAGTCTATAGTATGGACTATAGTTTAATCTAAAGTCTGGAATTTAGTTTAGTCTATAGTCTGGACTATATAGTCTGGACTATATAGTCTGGACTATAGTTTAGTCTATAGCCTGGACCCTAGTTTAGTCTATAGTTTGGACAATAGTTTAGTCTATAGACTGGAATATAGATTAGTCTATAGTCTGGACTATAGTTTATAGTATGTACTACAGTTTAATCTATAGTCTGTACTATAGTTTAATCTATAGTCTGAACTATAGTTTAGTCTATAGTCTGGAATATAGTTTAGTCTATAGTCTGAACTATAATTTAGTCTATAGTCTGGACTATAGTTTAGTCTATTGTCTGGACTATAATTTAGTATATAGTCTGGACACAAGTTTAGTCTATAGTATGGACCCAAGTTTAGTCTATAGTCGGAATCCTAGTTTAGTCTATAGTCTGAACTATAGTTTAGTCTATAGTCTGGTATATAGTTTAGTCTATAGTCTGGACCATAGTTTAGTCTATAGTCTGGACTATAGTTTAGTCTATAGTCTGGACCCTATTTAGTATATAGTATAAACTATAGTTTAATCTACAGCCTGAACCATAGTTTAGTCTATATTCTGGGCCCTAGTTTAGTTTATAGTCTGGACTATAGTTTAGTCTATATTCTGGACCCTAGTTTAGTCTATAGTCTGGACCCAAGTTTAGTCTATAGTCTGGACCCTAGTTTAGTCTATAGTCTGGACTATAGTTTAGCCTATAGTCTGAAGTATAGTTTAGTGTATAGTCTGAACTATAGTTTAGTCTATAGTCTGGAATATAGTTTAGTCTATAGTCTAAACTATAGTTATGTGTATAGTTTGTACTATAGTTTAATCTATAGTCAAGACTACAAATTATTATTTAGTCTGGATTATAGTTTAATCTATAGTCTGGACTTTAGTTTAGTTTCTGGACTATAGTCTGTACTATAATCTAGTCTATAGTCTGGACTCTAGTTTAGTCTAATGTCTGAACTATTGTTTACTTAACAGTCTAGACTATAGTTTAGTCTATATAGTCCAGACTTTAGACCAAACTATTGAATACAGTTTAGACTAGACTACGAACTAGTCTATAAACTTTATGTATGAACTGAAACCAGTGCTGTCAAATTAATCAGTTAAAAATCACTAATTATATTCCTTTCCCATAAAAACTGCAACATTTTTTACTTTTGTACTTATTACTTCTAATAATTACTTTATAACCCCCTCTACAGTTCAAGTGTGTTGTGGTTTGTATAAATAAATTTAATAACTGAGAAAAAAAATTTCCCTTTTCTGAAGGATCATTATGTGAACACTTCATTTGGAAAGTGTTTTAATGAGTCATTTTATTTAAAAAAAATTATACATATATGGAAATGAGAAAAAAATATAGTGTCGACAAACAACCAGACAGAAATGCTTAATGACAAAATTACACTTCAAAAAAAGGGTTTACTAAAAACAAGACTGAAGACTAAAATGCCAGTCCAACATCCAGAGGTAGAGAGACAATCAGTCAGTCAGTTAGAGTAGCATGTGTTTGTTGTCAGTCATGTTATAGAACAAAGTTGCAAAACGACCATTTTTTTCTGGTTTCTTCCTTTTTATAACAGGAAAGTTATACAAACAAAACTGTTTTTAGACAGAGAAATGTTTTTACAGACAAAAATGTTGTTGTGGTAAATACGAGGGTAGGTTTTGTTTACATGAAACGATATTTAATTATGTTTATTTGAAAAGGTTTCTTTACTTCCTTTTTTAAAGGATATGGTTTATGAAAATTTCTAAGGCTTTACTGAGAATAAAAAAATTAAATCAATATATATGAAGTTGATCGGAGATTCAATACAGTCGACTTTTTTCAACTAGAACAGTATCAACATTATTAGATTAGGCTTGACATGATTCGACTAGAATATAATCGACTTCATTTGACTAAAACATAAGTGACTTGATTCTACTAGAATCAAGCTAATTTGGTACAACTAGAATATAGGCGACATGATTCAACAAGAATATAGTCGTCTTTGATTCGACTAGAATAGAGAAGACTTGATAAAATTGAAATGGAATAAACTTGATTCGACTAAAATAGAATCGAGATTAGAATAGAATCACCTTGATTCGACTAGAACAGAGTCGACTTGATTCGACTAGAACAGAGTCGACTTGATTCGACTAGAACAGAGTCGACTTGATTCGACTAGATCAGAGTCGACTTGATTCGACTAGAATAGAGTCGACATGATTGGACTAGAACAGAATCGACTTGATTCGACTAGAATAGTGTCGACTTAATTCAATTAGAACAGAGTCGATTTGAATCGACTAGAACAGTTCGACTAGAATAGAGTGGATTTGATTAAACTTGCATTGATATGTTGATCCGACTAGAATAGAGGTTGAATCGACTGGAATAGAGAAGACTTGATTCGACTAGAATAGAGTCGACTTGATTTGACTAGAATAGAGTCGACTTGATTCGAATAGAATGGAATCAACTTGAACCGACTAGAAAAAAGTCGACTTTATTCAACTTAATTCGACTAGGACAGAGTCGACTTGATTCGACTAGAATAGAGTCGACTTGATTCAACTAGAACAGAGTCGACATGATTCGACTAGAATAGAGTGAATTTAATTAAACTAGAATTGATAGGTTGATTCGACTGGAATAGAGGTTGATTCCACTGGAATAGAGTCGACCTGATTTGACTAGAATAGAATCAATCTGATTCGACTGGCATAGAGTCGACTTGATTCGACTGGAATAGAGTCGACTTGATTCGACTAGAATAGAGTCGACTTGATTCGACTAGAATAGAGTCGACTTGATTCAACTATAATGGAACCGACTAGAATAAAGTCGACTTTATTCAACTTAATTCGACTAGGACAGAGTCGACTTGAATCGACTAGAATAGAGTCGACTTGATTCAACTAGAACAGAATCAACATGATTCGACTAGAATAGAGTGGATTTAATTAAACTCGAATTGATTGATTCGACTGCAATAGAGTCGACCTGATTCGACTAGAATAGAATCAATCTGATTCGACTAGAATAGAGTCGACTTGAATCGACTAGAATAGAGTCGACTTGATTCGACTAGAATAGAGTCGACCTGATTCGACTAAAATAGAGTCGACTTGATTCGACTAGAATAAAGTCGACTTGATTCGACTAAAATATAAACAACTTGATTCGACTAGAATAAAGTCGACTTTATTCAACTTAATTCGACCAGAATAGGGTCGACTTGATTCGACTAGAATAGAGTTGACTTGTTTTGATTAGAATTATTCGACTAGACTGGAATCAATTTGATTCGACAAGAAGAGAGCGAACTTAATTCTATTAGAAGAGGGTACACTGTATTCGATTTGACAAGATTGAACTTCTGTCTGAATAGATTCTATTAGAATAGATTCGACTTGAATCATATAGAACAGATTATCAGATTCTCTTAAGACTTTCCACAGTAATAAAATCCTTTCCTTTATTTAAAATTAAATTAATTTTACCTCACAATCTTTCAAATATTTTATTAAATTTTAGTGTAGGGTACACTACATCCTACATCTTTTACCATAAACATGACAACCCCCACGACAAGTCATGCATATGTACTTAAGACTATATTTTGATCATGTTTAAAATTAACTACTCAATGCAAGTAAATCATTCACTCACTCTGTGAGATTTAGTGAGTGAGTGTATCTGCACGACTTATGCGTGGATCCTCTATAAATTTAAACATGACAAATGACTAAATTTAATCACCATAATAATAAAAAACCAAAAGGCGAAGAATAAAAATGTTAAAGAGGTTTTAATGTTTCCCCAAAGGAAGATAATGATATTTAAGCTCTAAACAGCTAGAATTATTTAACACATTTAATTTAGAAAAGAAAAAAGAAAGAAATACTCCAGACTAAAGTTAAACATTTCTTTGTTTCCTACTGCTGCTATACTAGTTCCTTGTTCGTCAAGTCTTAACAAAACATATATAATGTGGGTTTATTTATTTTTATTAACCAAGAGAAGGCATTATATAAAGGAGTATGTTTAAGACCCATTCAAAATGTTAATTTTTTATTTAAATAAAAAAATCAGTAGGCTTGCTTAGTGCCAAGAAAACTTCTTGTCTTTTGTAGTTAACAAGTTTTGCCTCCCTTTTCTTTTTAAATTTATTAAAATTTACAAGAAAAAGGTGTGTAATGGAAGATTGCATTGAACTTAACTTTCTCAAGACGAGAGATCCACATTCAAATGACAACCACACCGAAAAAGATTTAAAGAAATTAATGATGTGTTATGGTAGAATTTTAAAAGTTATAGTAGGTGGCTATGTGTGATCATGAAAAATGATCCTGTTACGTTTTGCTTAAAAGTTTTAAATTTATTGAAAATTTAAAAGTATTTTAAGATGAGTAATACAGGGATGGGATACTTAATTAACAGTTTTGAAGTGAGAGATTTAAAAATTAGTTTAAACTTAGTTTAAGCTTCCAACAAAATCATGCGTAGTAATAGAATCAATTTGATTCGACTAGAATACAGTAAATTTTATTCGACCGGAATGGAGTCAACCTGACACGACTATAATAAAGCATTTCGACTAGAACATAGTCGACTTGATTCGACTAGAACATGAATATAACGGTCTTTATTTCAATAGAATAGAATGGATATTATTCCATTAAAACAGAGTATACCGGATCTGAAATAGTGTCGGGCTGATTCGATTGAAATAGAATCGATCTGATTCGACTAGAATAGTTTCGACTTGATTCGACAAGAATTAAATCTAGTCGGCTTTATTCTACTAGAATAGAGTCGCCTTTGTTCGGCTAGATTAGAGTCGACTTTGAGTCGACCTTGTTCGGCTAGATTAGAGTCGACTTTGTTCGACTAGATTAGAGTCGACTTTGTTCAACTAGATTAGAGTCGACTTTGTTCAACTAGACTGGACTAGAATGGAGTCGACTTTGTTCGGCTAGATTAGTGTCGACTTTGTTCGACTAGATTAGAGTCGACTTTCTTCAACTAGACTGGACTAGAATGGAGTCGACTTTGTTCGACTAGACTGGACTAGAATAGAGTGTACTTTGTTCAACTAGACTGAACTAGAATAGAGTCACATTTGTTTGACTAGATTAGAGTCGACTTTGTTCGACTAGTCGACTTTATTCGGCTAGAATAGAGTCACCTTTGTTTGACTAGATTAGAGTCGACTTTGTTCGACTAGATTAGAGTCGACTTTGTTCAACTAGACTAGACTAGAATGGAGTCGACTTTGTTCGACTATAATAAAGTTGACTTTCTTTGACTAGATTAGAGTCGACTTTGTTTGACTAGAATAGAGTCGACTTTATTCGATTAGACTGGACTAGAATAGGGTCGACTTTGTTCGCCTATAATATATTTGACTTTCCTTGACTAGAGTAAAGGCGACTTTGTTTGACTAGATTATATTCGACTTTATTCGATTAGAATAGAGTCGAATTTATTCGACTGAAGAGATTCGACTAGAATAGAGTCGACTTTATTCGAATAGAATAGTCAACCCCTTTTTATTCGATTAAAAAAGAGTTGACTTTTTTCGCTTAGAAGATTCGACTTTATTCGATTAGAATAGTGACAACTTTATTCGACTAGAATAGAGGCAAATTTATGTATTCGTCTAGAATAGAGTCGATCCTATTCAACTAGAAAAGAGTCAACTTTATTCGAGTAGAAAATAATCGACTTTGTTCATGTAGAAGAGAGTCGACTTTATTCTATATAGAATAGACTTTATGCGACAAGAATAGATTCCAATTTATTTGATAAAACAGCGTCGTTTTGACTTGACTAGAATAGAGACGATTAGGTTTGTGCCGACTTGATTCGACTAGAACTTGATTTGACTAGAATATAGTCGATTTGTTTCATTCAACAAAAATTGGTTTGACTTAAATCGACTAGAATTTTTTCGAGTTAATTCTACTAGAATTGTGTCGACTTGATTCGACTAAAATAGAGTCAACTTCGTTCAATTGAATCGAACGGAACAAAGTATTAACATAGAGTATAAAAAAGTGGATTCAATTCGACTAAATGAAGGTAAAATGAATGGAACAATTCGGCTAAATGAGGGTTACCCTAATGAGATTTGACTAGAAGATAGTTGTTTTGATCTGCTGGAATAGAGTCGACTTGAGTCGATTGAACTTAAGTCGATTAAGAAATTTTTGACTTAATTCGACCAGAAAATATTTCTTTTAATTGATTCTACTAGACTACTAAATAGTTTTGATTCGACTAGTACAGAGTTGTCATGATTTGATCAGAAAAGCCTTCTAGTGGCGATTGCTGTAGAGTCGAGTCAATTATACGACTAGAAAAGAGTTCGGATTAATTCGATTTGAATAGTCATATAAAATAGACGATTTTAAGCAAAATTACTTTTTAAAATCACTTTTTTTAAACCAAAACGAAATATGAGAAATAGCAAATATTTTAAATCTGATTTATTTACTTTCATTTTGAACAAAGAAAAAGTCAATAAATTTCTGCCAATTTTCGAAAAAATATCTTTTTGTTTAATAAAACAAATTCCAAAAAGTCAACAACTAACACTTGTTCAAAAAGCAGCTGGTTATTGAAATACCACTATTTACATTAATGACAGCTGTCAATATCAATAAAACGCCATTAATTCTAGTCCTTTTTTTCAACACAAATTTCAATAAACAACCCTCTATCTTTCTCAAGCTGTCATAAATTATTTAACAATAATTTTCCTGTAAATATTTACTTTATTTTAAAACAAAAATTGATTAAATTCATATAAAAATTTAAACAAAATTTAAGCAAAAAAGTAAAAACGAACTAAAGGTGGTGATAATTAACTAAAACAGGGTGGTAATTTAGTATATCGTTTAGGGATCGAGGTAATAAAAATAACTAAATTATAAACATTTTAAAATTTTTATTTATTTGCTATAATTATTTAGTTATTTTTCTTTTACTTTTAAAAAAATTGTAGATATTTGAAACGAAAATTATAAATGTTTAGAGTATAAATGAAATGAAATAGTCATGGAAATGCCATGTTTGGCACATGACCAATTTGGAAAAACTTGAAAAACAAAAAAAAAACAACAGACAAACAGAACATTTGTTTGACATAAAGGGGGTTTTTTTAATAAGAAAAATGTTGTTTTAAAAGAAAAGGTTGTGTCATACTTTTAAGGTCGGGTCGTTTATAGTTATCTAACGTTTATGACAAATTTCAAAATTTAGTCAAGCAAAACAGTTTAAATTATAGAAAATTTGTAAACATTTACAAATTTGAAAAAAAAGTATAATTAAAATCTTGGAAACAATTAAGTTAAGGCTCATTAAATAGGAAAATTTCTCAAGAAAATCAATTAAAATTTTCTTAAAAATTAAAATTTCAAAAAAAGGCGAGTTTCTTAAAACTCCTAACTCAATTTAAATTTAATCTAATTTAATTAGCTTTTGTTTAATTTTTACATAAAGTAAAAATCTGGGTAAAACCACTTTAAATGAAGGTTAAATCTAAAACAAACCCTACAGAAAACTTTTTCTTTAGAAAAAAAACAACAAAACTTAAATAAAACTTACTGCATTATTATTTTTGTGTTCTCTTTCGTTAACTGCATTGGGTAAAGCGGAAAAAAATCTATAAAAGGAAGAGGAAACATGATGGCAAATATTCCATTTCCTCTTTCTTTGCAGCCGTTATTAGTAGCAAACAGCAGACGACATATTTGCAGGGTTGCAGCAATGATAAAGTTAGTCATACACAATGTAAAGAAATTCGTCATCAGAATGAAAATTGTTTAAAGAG
Source organism: Lucilia sericata (assembly GCF_015586225.1). Classification (NCBI taxonomy): domain Eukaryota; kingdom Metazoa; phylum Arthropoda; class Insecta; order Diptera; family Calliphoridae; genus Lucilia; species Lucilia sericata. The sequence continues at coordinate 195,787 of NW_023994744.1, forward strand.
AGACTAACGCCCTTTTGTATTTTAAATTTAATAAATTTCTTTGAGCACATTTAAACATTATGGAATTATCTAATCTTCCAGGATATACATGGAAAAGTCTTTCGCCTGTGAGAGGTGGTTAGTTTGAAACCACTAACACGGGTATTGACTTTTGAAATCAAAGCTCACGAAATAGAATTTCCTTTCGGAATACTTTTAGTGAAGAGCTTTTTACCCACTTCTTCACTTACTTTTTACATGTAAAGAGCGGCTCCTAAGACTCTCTGTGTTACTCCTGTTTTGTCACACTCAAATTCAGAATGCTTCTGATACCAGAGACTAATTCAAGTATCTGCTAAACCTCTAAGCAATTAGGTGGAAACCTCAGATCTTATTCAGAATGCTTCTGACACCAGAGACTCATTTAAGTATCTGCTAAACCTCTAAACAATTTGGTGGGAACCTCAGATCTTAGAGAACCGAGTGTCAGCACAACTGAGCAAACTAATCAAGTTTGATAATCGTCAGCACTGCCAACATAGTTTGAGTCATATTGCGACTACATAACCCCCTTTACGGAGCTAATGGAAATAACTTGTTCATAACAGCCTACAGACGAGAACCGATTTCCAATGACTGCAAAAGATAAAAGAACGAACAGAATAACCGAAGAGAATCGATTACTACTTCAACGACTTATTAAAACAACAACAGTCTTAACACTCCTCTACACCAAGACTAGACCGAACATGATCGCCAAATCAGATATTCTCGATTTACGGACATTTTAAGCGATAAAGGCCCCATAGAGAACTAGAGATTAATAATGTCAAAGTTATTGCCTACGATTATCTCAACTGGAGGAGGATCAGTGATAGTGTGACAACTCTTAAAGATCCTGCAGCCCGATCTTGTATTAACCAAAGATTAGGAGAACCCATTTAATAGTAAAAATACTACATATAGATTTTAGAAAAGATCTTGCAAACTCCTGTGGGTAAACTCGCAAGCAGTGATTATGATTCTACTAACAAATTCGATAAGTATAAAGGGATTAGTAGCGTGGAGAAAGAATCAATCTTTCCTCATAATCATTGATCTTGGAGACAAGAACGTCGTCGTCTTTTCATCAAATCTGTATTAATAGAATGTTAAACTCTTGCACAACGCTAACATAGAAATATTGCATATAGAACAAGTTCATGAAGACAGAAAATGAAGACTAACCGATCGTAATAAGTGACTTGAAGAACATAAGACAGTTTAATTGAAGGAGGATGTTAGACAACCATGAAAGGTGTTCTACAACACCTCCAAATTATGCGTCTCAAGGCAATTAAAAACCGCAAATTATTTTCTCTGATAATCTGATACCAAACGAAATTGAGCATTTTTTGAACGAAGATAAGTGTGTGAATTCCTCCTCCAATTGCGGAAGATGAAAGGAGAATCAGATGATTGAAGGAAGACGAAGATATCAGTGCATTAAAACTTGATAAATAAATTCGTGCGCCACTCTTAATGCGATTGATGTTCGATAATTCCAACTTCAGAATATTTCAGTAAAGCGATCTGAAGCTTACTCATTCCTAAGTAGCATCTGAGCAATTACAGTGTTTCTTGAATAATGATTTTATTCCCGGCTTCGATACAGATGCCAGAAAAATTTTAGTTTTGTTTCGAACACGATAAGAGTGTAGGTTTCTACTTCTATTGAGGAAGATAAACAACTGAACTGGAATAGAGAAATTAGTGATTGAAGTAGAATGCTCGAGAGACAAGGAAAAAGGTAAAGATCGCTAAATCAGAATAGACAGAAAAAAACCTCATATATTGTGGGACGCGATTATGAATCACAATCAAATTGCTTGACTGATTCCGGTGATACGGCTATGATAGATTCTGCATGACACCAAAACAGTAACCTGAAGTTGTACATCGAAGTTCCTTTTCGAACGATCGTAAGAGTCTTAGTTTCTCGTCTAAATCTGAAAGATGAAGGCACACCAACAGTCATTAACTTGAGATATGGGACTTGAAGCAGAAGACTGAATGTTTGTAGGAGGTCTGACAAGAGAATTTAAAGATTCTAGAAATAGAATTGTTCTAGAATCCCTCTTAATTTAAGAACGCTTCCAAGCAACTTACAGTCGAAAATTCTGCACATGGAGAAACGCAGTATTGTTACTAACACATATTTGTTAGACATTTTATACAGAATAAATGGATATATGGTCAATCAATCAGGGATAAGAACAAATATCTAACGTGGAATCAGTTTATACGTACAGAACATTTAACACTGCTCGAGGAGCAAATGAAAGAGATAACAACCTCTTTGGTCCAGACTCCCTTCTTGATATTAACTTTTTTATACTTGTGTCGCTAAAGCATCTAATATATCTTCCTGATTTAAACATTGGACTCAGTTTATTTGTATTAAACATTTAACACTGCACGTGTACCAAATGAAAGGGATAAGAACCTCCGTGGTACATACTCCCTTCTTGTTATTAACATTTTTATACTTATGTCGCTAAAGGATCTAATATATCTTCCTGATTTCCACATTGGACTCACTTTATATATATTGAACATTTAACACTGCACACGTGTACCAAATGAAAGGGAGTCTGACTATACTTGAACATAAATTAAATTAAGATTTCAAATAACTTCAAATTACTCCTGCCAATGGAATGAGATTCTTTTGTTTACACGTAGGAAAAGAAATAATAAATAAATGTTTAATAGTTTATGGACCGTGTTTTGAAAACAGACTTTGTTGCAAATATTCTTTGCAGCAGCAGCAATAGTGCAAATAATTTCGAAAATTATAGTGGCGTCTATATGACGTTGCTTTCAAACAAATTGTAGACCCCAACATACAGTGCCGCCAAAGTTCTTTTTGGGGTAGACACAATAATAAACACCTCATACTGACTGGGGCAGGGATGGAAATTTGAAATTTAATATGTATATTGACTGCTCTATAGATCAGCCTACGGACTTGTGTATGGAATAGTCTACGTGATAGTCTATGAACTAGTGTAATCACTATTATATGGATTGGTAAATTGACTAGTCTTTGGACTACTATATTGAATAGTTTTGACAGATGTCTATTGACAAGTCTATTGACTAAGCTATTGAATAGTTTAGACAAATGTCTATTGACAAGTCTATTGACTAGGCTATTGATTAGTCTATGGAATAGTCTATAGGCTATGAACTTGACTGCTGACTAGTCTATGAACTTGGCTATAGACTAGTCTTTGAACTAGACTACTGTCTAGTCTATGTTCCAGTCCATGAACTAGGCTATGGACAAGCCTATGGAGTAGTCTATGAACTAGTCTACGGACTAGTCTATGAACTAATGTACGGACTAGTCTATAGACTAGTCTATGAGCTAACCCATGGACTAATCTATGGAGCAGTTTATGGACTAGACTATGGAATAGATAGTTTATGCACTAGTCTATGGATTTATTAGTCTATGGACTACTGACTAGTCGAATATGTGGACTAGTCTACGGAATAGTATATTGACCAGTTAATGAAGTAGTTAGGAGTAGTCCTTGGACTAGTCTATGGACTAGCCTATATGTACTATTAGCCAGTCTACTGATTTGCCTATTTACTAGTATAAGGATTAATCTATTGACTAGTTTATTGACTAAACTGGTATATAGACTAGTCTATCGATTGTTTATGGACTAGCCTAGGGAATAGTCTATTGACTAGTCTAGTCTAGTTAGAACCATTGCATATGTTTTGCTCAGTTTATAGACTTTTTAAAAGGTCAAAATGTGCTCATTTTCGATACTCAAAAGTATAATAATACCAAATTGTCCATCCCTGCTGACTAGTATTCAGCTACTTGCATGGCTTTAGCTTTGTTTGCCAATATTTTTCTATTTTTTAAATTGTTTAAGCAAAGGAGTTTATTTGTTTTCCCAAAGCCAATATTAATATGCAATAGAGTGGTTTCTTTTGCCTGTCTAAAGTTTCTATATTTTATTAAAAGTTTCTTTCAATAAGAGTTCATTTACAGAAAGAGAGAAAAAAAACAGCTGCTATAAAAATTTATTAATGAATTATGTTGTTGTTTTTTTGTTATTTCTTTCAGTTAAAACTTAATTGTTCAAGTGTGAAAAATACCAATATTTGCTAAAATTGAAAGAAAAAAAAATGAAAACAAAAGATATGTTATGCCATGTCATATCATGCCATACCATTGCCATTTTTTGCAAAAGACAAACACATATTTAAACTCAAAAATCCATTCAGCTAAAGCTGTTTGCTGCTTTATGAGGTTTTTATTTTTGATGAAGGCTGTTGATGTTGAGTCATAAAAAACAATCTTTCGAAGGAGACAAAGAAAGAATATTCTGAAATATTGTCTTGTTGACACAAGTTGAAACAAGTTCAAGCTGCAGAGGAGTGAGTTAGGCACACTGGTGAGGCACAAGTAATTTCCATTATTTATTAATAAATTTTGTGGGCTTTGTTTGAGTTGAAAGTAAATATAAAGAGGATAGATGTAGTGTTTTTAGTATGTGGTTATATTATATTTATTAAGTTTATTATTATATTAGTAGTTAGTACTTTTACTAGTACAAGTAGTTTGGAAATGTTTTAAAAGAACTTCAAAAAGGTTTATATTTAAAAAGGATTTTTGAAAAATATTCTACAGAGTTTTGCGTTATTGGATGATAGTTGTTAGAGATCCTACAATCCGATCTTAAAACAGGGATTAGAAGATACGCAGATCTTTAGGATTCAACTATCAAACAGATTGAAATCGTAAAAGCGGATTATAAAAATAATAATTTCTGCATTTTGCTCTCAGGGAGATTCTTTTATTACATTCAACGGCATTAATCGGAGTGAAAATCAACGGTTGTGCTGACAAAAACGTGCTATTCTTTTCCCGAAATAGTATTCAAAAATTTTCAAAGTCTGACCCTAAGGATAGATAGAAATCGTTCATCTAGAACAAACTCCATTACAAACGATTAAGAGAGATCTCCTCCTCCAATTACGAAAGATGAAGACAATGTTAGGTTATTGTGGAAGCCGCCTATAGCATAGCTCCCTTAGGTCTAATTATAGGTATAACATGACCTATATATTCCTAATTCTATTGGTCAACGTTCGATTCAAACCAATTCGTTGCTCTGATAATTGCGTGGATATTGCCCATATCGCTTTTAGACAGACAGATATTGTCCGTTAGTATTCGATGAACAAACTTTTTTCGGCTTAGTTCATCGAATGCAGGTCCGTGACAAAGAAAAAGTTCTGTAGTTTCATCTTCTTCTTTACCATTGCAACTTCTACAGAAATCATTATATCTTTTGGATTGTTTGTGCAATGACTAACCCCTGTGAAGGTTCTTACTTCGTGTCTTGGTTCAGAATATCTCTGTCACTTGCGTCTTTCTTTAGTCAATTAAAAGTGTCAATTTCTAAGATCGAGGAGACGCTTTTAAGGAACTTGGGAATAAAGCACTAGAAATTTAATCGGCAGTAAAGGTCCTTAGGAATGATTTTGTGAGAAGCATCTGAATTTCTTCCAAGGAACTTGGGAATGAAGCACTAGAAATTTAATCGGCAGTAAAGGATTATTGTCTAATTCTAGAAGATGAGGAAGCTAAGAAACAGGAAAAAGATGATAAAAGAATGACACTCGAAGAATGTATTCACAAATGGTTTAGAATGCCTACGTTTCACCCATAGCTCTTCACATGATTACTAATATCCTATTTTAAACTCAACGAGACGCATCTTAGAGTCTTAGGAATGATTTTGTCAGAAGCATCTGAGTTTCTTATCTGCCAAAGATTAGTGCGGAACAAACTCTGGAACATGGAAAACTTTTGCCAGAATAAGGGATTGAAGTACAAGTGCCCAAAACGGAGTCCATTGACTTTGTTGGACTGTTTGGGCGCAGTGAACTACCACAAAAACCAACAAGAGTTCGCCATAGACCATGAAAATTGTTGTCATATTCAATAAGAGCTTGCAAAATCAGACCGTAATTTCAAAACGTTTGAACACAGCATGACATCCAAGAGCAGGGACATTGAGTACTGTACGAATTGAAGCCGATTGTAGCTTTCAACATAACCTATAATTCATTCAAATATTTGTTTAAGATAGCTCGAAATAAGAACAAGATATAACAGAGATTAAAGAGGTTATTTTGAAGACAAGAAATAGGATCTTTTGTGTACATAAAAATAGGACCTTCGGGTAGCATAAATAGGACATTCTGAGGCCATAATAAAATTTAATAATAAGGGCTACTTTGGGCTGATATTACCTCTCGAAAAATACTAGAACTTCAGACTAAGATATCTCGAATTCGGCAAATTCTCAGACTTTCAATAAATTTTCTCTTTATAAGAGCTTTATAATAAACCCTTTTACGAACTAAACTCCACACTTTTTTAGTGTTTAGTCGTTTAAAAAGAATATAATAATGGAAATTTTTTAGAATATGTATCAATTCTCTAACACAAATATTGAATTTAATAATTCATCAATAAAGTTCTTCTTTTGTCAAAATCAACACAAAAAAGTTTCCGGCCTTGTAAAACATTTTTGCACACAAACAGCAAAAACAAACACATATTGTTGGTAGCAACAATAATAAGAAAAAACCGGCTAAATTATTTGTTGTTTTATTGTGCAGACATGACGAATAACAACAACAAAAACTATATAAGAAATATGTATGAACAGAAAATGAAATAGAAGTTGAAAAGTTTGTGTGTGAGATTTGCTAAGCCCAGCAACCTAAATTAAGTAACCATCACAAAAAATAGGTATTGAAAAAGAACATCAAAATTAAAACAACAATAACACTAATAAACAAGGGAAACAAAATCATCATATTGCGCTAAAAAGTTCAAAGACACGAAGGAAAAATATGTATAAAAACAACAACAATTCCGTCAAGCAAAAAAGCCATAGAAGGCGAAAGTTTAAAAAAGAAATAAATATTTTTGGACAATGTGTTTAGAATTAAATAAGAATAAAAAAAACTACAACAATTATTTCAACTATTATGAGTATTAAATGAGTCACAGAAAACAGACACAACAAGAAAAGTACTCAATACTTAGAAATAAACAACAAAAATTATAACGACATTCTTTTGTGGAGGGGGTTATGGAAAAACAAATTATGGAAAAACAAATTACTAAAAGAATTAAATCATATTTAATTTTGTAAAATTTTAATTAAAAAAACACAAACACTTGTTCTTTTTTTAATTTTTTGCTTAATAAATCTTCTCCAACAAAAAAATTGATAAAAGCAAAAACAATTTATACAATTGACAGTTAAAACAACACAAATAACGGTTTTATTTAGCTGAGAACACACACATGGCAATTGCAAGAGTAGAAGAAGAAATTGAGACAAACACAAACAATTTCAATTTGTATTTACAATTGATTGGTAAAAGCAAAAACAATCAGCAGGAAATAACAAAAACAAAATATATTGTTTTTCGGTTAGATTTAAAAACTTAGCTTAAGAAAACAAAAACAAAAGCTCGTGTTCTCAAGACAAAAAAGTTCTTTTATAAAAAAGGGTTTAAAAAAGATAAAAAACAGTAAGAAGTACAAGAAGATAATGAAACAATTATGACAACTTGGCGGTTTTTAAAACAGCTTGAAATGACTATTAGGCGATTTTAAGTAAATTAAAATTTTTTAATTGTTTTTAAAAGGAAAATTTTTTGAAATTTTGTATTTTTAATAGGAAATTTTCGAAATTTTGTAGTTTTAATAGAAAATTTTCGAAATTTTGTAGTTTATAGAAAATTTTCGAAATTTTGTAGTTTATAGAAAATTTTCGAAATTTTGTAGTTTATAGAAAATTTTCGAAATTTTGTATTTTATAGAAAATTTTCGAAATTTTGTATTTTTAATAGAACATTTTCGTAATTCTCGTATTTTTAATAGAACATTTTCGAAATGTTTGTATTTTTAATAGAACATTTTCGTAATTCTGGTATTTTTAATAGAACATTTTCGAAATTCTGGTATTTTTAATAGAACATTTTCGAAATTCTGGTATTTTGAATAAAAAATTTTCGAAATTCTGATATTTTTAATAGAAAATTTTCGAAATTCTGGTATTTTTAATAGAAAATTTTCAAAATTCTGGTATTTTTTATAGAAAATTTTCAAAATTCTGTTTTTTTTTTTTTTTTTTTGAAAATTTTCGATATTCTGGTATTTTTAATAGAACTTTTTCGAAAATCTGGTATTTTTAATAGAACATTTTCAAAATGTGCAGTTTTTAATAGAATTTTTTCGAATTTCTGGTATTTTTAATAGAAAATTGTCGAAATTCTTGCATTTTTAATAGAAAATTTTCGAATTTAGGTTTTTTAATAGAAAATGTTCGAAATTACGGTATTTTTAATAGAAAATTTTCAAAATTCTGGTATTTTTAATAAAATTTTTCAAAATTCTGTTTTTTTTTTTAAATTTTCGAAATTCTGGTATTTTTAATAGAACATTTTCAAAAGCTGCAGTTTTTAATAGAAAATTTTCGAATTTTTGGTATTTTTAATCGAAAATTTTCAAAATTCTGGTATTTTTATAGAACATGTTCGAAATTTAGGTATTTTTAATAGAATTTGTTCGAAATTCTGGAATTTTTTATAGAGCATGTTCGAAATTCTGGTATTTTTAATAGAACATTTTCGAAATCTTGCATTTTTAATAGAACATTTTCGAAATCTTCTATTTTTAATAGAAAATTTTCAAAATCTTGTATTTTTCGATATTCTGGTATTTTTAATAGAAAATTTTCGAATTTCTGGTATTTTTAATAGAAAATTTTCGAAATTCTGGTATTTTTAAAACGAAAATTTTTGAAATTTCGAAATTCTTGTATTTTTAATAGAAAATTTTCGAAATTCTGGTCTTTTTTTATAGAACATATTCGAAATTAAGGTATTTTTATTAGAAAATTTTCGAAATTCTGGTATTTTTTTTATAGAAAATTTTCTATTTTTAATAGAAAATTTTCGAAATTTTGTATTTTTAACAGAACATTTTCGAAATTCTGGTATTTGTAATAGAACATTTTCGAAATCTTGTATTTTAATAGAAAACTTTCGAAATCTTGTATTTTTAATAGAAAATTTTCGAAATCTTGTATTTTTCGATATTCTGGAATTTTTAATAGAACATTTTCGAAATTCTGGTATTTTTAATATAAAATTTTCGAAATTCTGGTATTTTTAATAGAAAATTGTCGAAATTCTTGCATTTTTAATAGAAAATTTTCGAAATTCTGGTAGTTTTTTTATAGAACATGTTCGAATAGAACAATTTCGAAAAATGTTCGAAATTATGGTATTTTTAATAGAAAATTTTCGAAATTGTTGTATTTTTAATAGGAAATTTTCAAAATTCCGGTATTTTTAATAGGAAATTTTCGAAATTCTGGTATTTTTAATAGAAAATTTTCGAAATTTTTTATAGAACATGTTCGAAATTTAGGTATTTTTATTAGAATTTGTTCGAAATTCGGGTATTTTTAATGGGAAATTTTCGAAACTCTGGTATTTTTAATAGATAATTTTTGAAATTCTGATATTTTTATTAGAATAGATTTTTATTTTATTTTTTAGAATTTAAAATTTTTCTTATTTTTAGAAAATTTAAAATTTTTTCTTTATACAAAATTTTTAAATTTTTTTTAATAGAAAATCTTTTATTTTTAATAGAAATTTTTTCGAAATATTGTATTTTTAATAGCAAATTTTTCAAAATTTTGTGTTTTAAAAAAATTTTAAAGATTTTGTATTTAAAAAAAATTGTAAAATTCTGTATTTTTGATACAAAATGTTTTTTTCCAAAAAAAAATTAATAGAAAATTCTAGATATTTTTTTATAATATTTTATATATAGTATACTTATTTTTATAGAAATATGTATCTAGAAATTTTTTATGGGTAGAAAATTTTTGGAATTTATTTTTATTGAAAATTTTCAAATTTTTATTTATTTTTATAGACCAAAAAAAAATTTCGATAACTTATTCTTAATGCAATTTATTGCCAAAAACTCTAAAATTCCAATTGGAATAGCCAATTGTGAATCGTTTTACACTGCAAAAACCTTTGCAGAAATCAGAAGAGACAAAGATGTGAAAGATAAAGGATCAGTGTTGCATATTAAGCTTTTAAATAACAAAAAATTTCGGCAAACTTTTTCGCCAAATAAAAAGCTTTTTTTAATATCACTAATTTAGCCACACCAAGGATGATCAATTAAAAATGGAGGAGTTGAATAAAAAAACTTAACTAAAAATGTATTAAATTTACTTCGAGAATATTCCTTTATAAAACTAAATTAAACTAAGAAATATCAAAATTAAAACAGGAAAAAAATTAAAATTTACTCCCACTTACTTGCTAGAGGGTTTTTGGCTATCGTTAATTCCTTCGAAGCTCATCATTTTGTTGCTGCTGTTGTTGGTTTTGTTTTAATAAATTTCACAATAAGATTTTATTTAAAAAAAGTTAGAACACTTTTGTCTTTTTATGGTTTATTTTAAAATATAAATACAACTTTTAAATGCACTTTATTGTTTCAATTACAATAAGAACCTTTTTTCTTGCAAATTTTCCTTTTTGTTCTTTTGCAGTCTGCTTGTTTTGCGATACACTTTTTACTTTAATGTACCGGTTTAGGAAAGTACTTTTTATTCTTAGTTTTTTTGGCAAATAATTATATTATTAAACACTTTTTCTTACAAGAACAAAAGCCAAATTTGTTGCACGACACAAAAATTAAATATTATTTCGGTTTTAAAAAAACTGCGAATATTTTACGGAACACAACACAACTTGTCACGACAGACGTTTGCGAAATAATGTTTTTTTCAAAGTGGTTAATGCCGCTTAAAAACGCATTTTAGTGATGGCACGTGCCAGAGCCCTGCGCCGACAAATATTAACGGCGGCGGCGGCTGACACTAAAAATATCGGCGGCGGCTTAAAATCGACTGTAAGCCGGCTAAGTTCTCATATACGCTTAATTTTAAAATTTTCAAAGATTTTAAATAATAACGGTATCCGAGAGATAAAAAAGTGGGACTTTGTATATAATTTATAACAATGAAATAGAGCAAGCACAAAAGTTGTGTGAGAAATTATGCAGGGATGGAAAAAAAAAAATTAAAAAATTAAAAAAAAAGAATTTAAAAATTGATTAATTCTTAAAAATTAAAAACAAATCCTTTATTTTTGCCGCATAGTGTAATCTATATAATAAAATTTTGAATAATCTAAATAACATTTTAATTTGTTTTTTTTTTAACTTTAATTTTTAATACGTAATTAAAAGCGCCTCTCAAAGACCTTTCACATTATATCAAAATTAATTATCACGTACGTGAAACATAAATAAAATAGGAAAAACTTTAAAAAGGTTCCTTTTTATTATTTGATCCTCAAAACGCATTTTAGTGATGGCACGTGCCGGTCGGGTAATCATTAACCATTACTATGGTTACTTAGCGCCCAAGAGTTAGGAATGGTAAACGAACGATTACTAGAAAGGGAAAGGTTGTCGTGGTGGATTTAGTAATTGCAGTAACAGCAGCTGCTAAAAAGTGCTGCCACACTGGGAAGAAAACTAACTAACTAACTAACTAACTAACTAACTAACTAACTAACTAACTAACTAACTACTAACTAACTAACTAACTAACTAACTAACTAACTAACTAACTAACTAACTAACTAACTAACTAACTAACTAACTAACTAACTAACTAACTAACTAACTACTAACTAACTAACTAACTAACTAACTAACTAACTAACTAACTAACTAACTAACTAACTAACTAACTAACTAACTAACTAACTAACTAACTAACTAACTAACTAACTAACTAACTAACTAACTAACTAACTAACTAACTAACTAACTAACTACTAACTAACTAACTAACTAACTAACTAACTAACTAACTAACTAACTAACTAACTAACTAACTAACTAACTACTAACTAACTAACTAACTAACTAACTAACTAACTAACTAACTAACTAACTAACTAACTAACTAACTAACTAACTAACTAACTAACTAACTAACTAACTAACTAACTAACTAACTAACTAACTAACTAACTAACTAACTAACTAACTAACTAACTAACTAACTAACTAACTAACTAACTAACTAACTAACTAACTAACTAACTAACTAACTAACTAACTAACTAACTAACTAACTAACTAACTAACTAACTAACTAACTAACTAACTAACTAACTAACTAACTACTAACTAACTAACTAACTAACTAACTAACTAACTAACTAACTAACTAACTAACTAACTAACTAACTAACTAACTAACTAACTAACTAACTAACTAACTAACTAACTAACCAACTAACTAACTAACTAACTAACTAACTTACTAACTAACTAACTAACTAACTAACTAACTAACTAACTAACTATGCATTTTATAGAAAACTATTTTAATTTTAAAAATTTGTATGTATTTAAAAATTTGTATTTCTTTTACAGAAAATTTAAAAAAATATTTATTTTACTGGAAATTTTGAAATTTTTTTATTGAAAAAAAAAAAAGTTCAAATTATTATGTTATATTCGTAAATTTTATGATTAATTTATTGAAATATATTGAGAATTAACAAAATATTCCTCATTTGAATCAAATAATAAAACGCAATTAAATGTCATTGTTTAAACGCAGCATAAATCGTGATACCATATTAAAAACTCTCAAACAATCTGGCACTTCTAACAACAATACCGTCTACATGGCAACCACTAACAAACGAATTAAAAAAAGTATTCGAACCAAAGCGAAAACAACTCGTTACCCAATAAAGTAAATATTTTGATAATTTAGCAAACGTTTAGCCAGTAAAAATGCAATATTTAAGAAATATTTTACTTTAAAAATATAAAATTGACCATTTTTAATAAAACCATTAAAAACTTTTCCGAAAAAGCAACAAGTTCTATAAACAAATACAAAAGCGAAAAAAGTACAGTGTTTTTGTTTGCGTACTACTTTCCCAACTAGAGAAGAAGAAGGAAGCAGACGAACGACCAACGAAAACAAAAGCAACAAAAAAAGAGTAGTTGTGTGTACTAAAGAGTTTATACAACACTAACAAAAAAATTTACAAAATATAATTCCACCAAAAAAGACGAAAAAAAGCTGTACAAGCTTAAGCGGAGGGAGCTGTAATAGAAAACGCGTCGACTGTTTGGCAAATGGTGTTAGATGAACAGCAAAATACGCGCAATTATTATTTTAACAAAATATTGTAGTTGAATAAAGTTGAATTAAAAAGCCTTAAAGTAAACAAGACTGGCTGAATTGTGGGAGAAAATGGATGAGGCCTTGTACTCGGCCACTTATGTGGACAATTATATTGATTCAGTGGAGAATCTACCCGATGATGTGCAACGACATCTATCGCGTATACGGGATATCGATGTCCAATACAGAAGTAAGTAAACAATAGTGCCAGAAAGAAAATGGTGGATGGAATTGTTTGATTATTGTTTTACATCCATTTTTGAGGTTATTTTTAATAGTATTAAATTATTTAATTGTTGCTAATTTCATAGACCTCCTGCGTGATGTGGATCATTATTATGACCTGTGGAGATCTTTGCAAAATTGTGGTGAATCAAATTCGGGACGGCGAGCTCGTTCGGTAACACGCATGCAACAGAGCTTGATACAGGCTCAGGAATTGGGCGATGAGAAAATGCAGATTGTAACACAATTGCAGGAATTAATAGATCATAAGACACGCCAGCTGGATACGGATCAAAAGAATCTCGATATAAAAGAGGATAAAGAAGACATGCAAATGCAAATCGATGAGTGTGGAGGTGCGCCCACTTCGCAGAAACAAACGCGCACGCAAAGTCCCTCAAGGGCACTGGAGGGTAGTGCAGGAAATACCAATGGTAAGCTGTCTAAATACTTAGTAATTTAAAGTAAGTACTCATAAGGATATATATTTTGTTCACAGGTTATGGAGCCTCTAATTCTGCCTTAAACTCCACCGCTGGTGGTGGCAATTCTACACCCAATTCCGAACGTTCGGGTAATAGCAATGCCGGTGGTAATTCGAATGGCAATAGCAATTTGCCAGGCAATTTAGAAAATCAACGTGGCAACAGCA
>NW_023994744.1:220000-237681 GCF_015586225.1 Lucilia sericata
TTTCTCTCCTGCGATCTTTTTCATCATCTCTGCTATATTCCCTTCTGCGATCCCTCTCGTCATCTCTCGGATAATCTCTTTTGTTATCATTTTGCCTTTTAATATGTTCCCCTTCATCTCTATTTTTTCCCTTCTGCGATCTTTGTCCTCCTCATATCTATTACGATTTCGATCACTGTTCTTATCGCGATCATTTTCATCTTTATCATAATATTTTTGCTCTCTCTTAATATCTTTATTATCCTCTCGATAATTCTCATATTTTCCATTTCTTTCGTGAGTATCTTTGTTTTTCACGTTCCTGTAATCGTCTTCAGCGTAGTCTTTTATTTCTTTTTTGATTTTCTTTTCATATTTTTACTCGATCATATCCTTTTCGTCTTATCCAAAATAATTTGACCATGTTCATTTTCCTTCCTTTTGTATTCTTCATATTTTGGAGGTGTCCCTAGGGGAAAAATAAGTAAGTAAGTAAGTAATGTAAGTAAGTAAGTAGTATAAGTAAGTAAGTAAGTAAGTAAGTACAGTACGTAAGTCGTCAGTACGTACGTCAGTAATTAAGTCCGACCGTAAGTAAGTCAGTACATAAGTAAGTACAGTACGTAGTCCGTCCGTTACGTAAGTGAGTCAGTCCTTCCGTCCGTCCGGTCCGTAGTCAGTACGTCAGTCAGTCAGTCAGTCGTCGTCCGTCCGTCCGTAAGTCCGTCCGTCGTCAGTCAGTCCTCCGTAGTCCGTCCGTCCGTCCTTCGTCCGTCCGATCCGTCCGTCCGTCCGTCCGTCCGTACCGTACGGTCCGTCAGTCCGTGCCGTACGTCCCTCAGTCAGTCCGTCCGTCCGTCCGTCTCGTCGATCCGTCGTCCGTCCGTCGTCCGTCCCGTCACCGTCATTCCAGTCCTCCGGTCCGTCCGTCTTCCGTCCCGTAGTCCTCCAGTCGTCCGGTCCGTCCTCCGTCCGTCCGTCCGTCCGTCGTCCGTCGTCGTCGTCCGTCCGTCCGTCCGTCCGTCCGTCCGTCGTCCGTCCGTCCGTCCGTCCGTCGTCCGTCCGTCCGTCCGTCCGTCCGTCCGTCCGTCCGTCCGTCCCGTCCGGTCGTCGTCCGTCCGTCGTCCGTCCGTCCGTCCGTCCGTAGTCCGTCGTCCGTACGTCCGTCCGTCCGGCTCGTCCGTCCGTCCGTCCGTCCGTCCGTCTCGTCCGTCCGTCCGTCCGTCCGTCCGTCCGTACGTCCGTCGTCCGTCCGGCCCGGCCAGTTCCGTCCTCGCCCTCCCTTCTTTTGGTCCTTTTTCTCTTTTCGTCCGTCTCTCCTTTCGTCTCCCCTGTCGCCTCTCCCGTTGCCTTCTCTCTTGTCTCTCGTCTTTGAAGCCTAACCAGTACTACATACTTTTATTATAATTTAGTACTGTTGCAAAATTTGGAATATGATTAGTTATCTACTCACTTATACATTTTCCATATTGAGCATACTCCTTCTTCGACACCGGCTGGCAAAGAAACTCATTAAACGCTTCCTTAGCACCACCTATCGCCATTTTGACAATAACCCTACCAGCATGATCATCGAAACCTTCGATTTGCCCATACAGATCTTTATGTTTACCACCCAAAATTCGCACATAAGCATTACGTTTAACCTCCAACACTTCATTAGCTTCGGGCGCCACTAAAAGAGGTTTTTTAGTTAAAGCTTTATCCGCACCCAGACCCATACCTTTTGGTCTTACCATAGGTGTATCGTCGATGGGTAGAGAACCTTTTTTGTTTTTGGTAGCTGGTGGTTCGCTCCAACCCATGCCGCGTAACATAGCTTTGCCGAAATCTTGTATGGGTATGGAATCATAATCATCTAAAGTGGATTCTTTAGCGCCGTCTAAAGGCAAATCCTCAGGTTTTACAACGGGTAAAACTAAATTATTGTTTGAGGTAGCAGCATCATTCTTTTGAACGTCAGCTAAAAGTTCTCTGGCGGCGCGTTTTTCTATATCTTCGGGACCTTCATTGCTAATAGGGGCTGTAACATATTTCTTCTCTGTACTTTCTTCCGTCTCTTCTTCTCCCAGCAAAACTGCCCGTCTTTTTATTAAACTGGCCAGGGCAGCCGAAGTTTTATGGGATTCCTTTAAAGGTATTATTAAAGGCAGTTCCTCTGGTTTTTCTCTGTTTTTATAAGTAATGAAATAAAATTTATTTAATATTATTATTTTTGAAATTTTCTTGTTTTTACTCACTCAACTAATTTAATTTCTTGTCCTTCCAAGCATTTTATCAATTCCACTTTGGTTTCCTTTTGAACATTCTCTTTAATGGGCAATAAATTTAGTTTTTTATTAATTTTACTAAAACCAAATGATATCTTTTTGGGCTCCATATTGTAATAAATAAAAACTTTACGAAATTTTTTAAAATTTAAACATTTATCATAAAAATTATTAAAAAATAAATGCTACAAAACGTTTATAAACAAATATGTATTGCCTCGGCAAAGGCAAATTTAGTAAGGTTACAGCCGTGGCAATATTTTCGTGTTGTTTTTGACATTTCCGTGTTATTGAGAATATTTTTTATTTATGTAATTTGACATTTTAGAGCTCATAATTTGTGTCTCTCTTTGCGGTTGACAATATCTTCTGTAAATTCTTTTTAAATACAGCTGTGTGTCATACTTGTTTTTTTTTCTAAAGTTGCCATATCGTTGTAGTTTCGCAAGAGTATTCTGGAAGTGTCAAAATTACTGTTCATGTAAACATAACCTCAAAACACTCACGTCATTTTAAAACATTTTTTTTTTCGCCAAAGAGGGGTGCCCAAGAGCAGATCACATACAAAGCACGAGTTATTCTTATTGTTTTAATTGAATTTTTCAAATAAATTTAAAATAAAAATGTTTGGTGGACAACAACCCATATTGGTTTTAAGTAAGTTTTTCGAAAATTTCATGGAAAACTTAAGAAATTTAAGCATTTTCTTTCTTTGTTAGGCCAAAATACTAAAAGAGAGTCTGGCCGTAAAGTGCAGCTGGAGAATATAAATGCCGGAAAGGTAAGTGTGTGCGAGTATGTGTGGGTTTTCTTCTTGCCATTGTGACTCATATAATAAAAGAAGCCCTATTATTAATAGGCCGACCATCTGTTACATTGTTAAATGTTTTTTTCCGAATTCTTAGGCCATTGCCGATGTCATCCGTACCTGCTTGGGTCCTCAGGCCATGTTAAAAATGTTGATGGATCCCATGGGTGGTATTGTCATGACTAACGATGGTAACGCCATATTGCGTGAAATTACCGTACAACATCCAGCTGCCAAGAGTATGATCGAAATTGCTCGTACTCAAGATGAAGAAGTTGGTGATGGTACCACTTCGGTCATTGTTTTGGCCGGCGAAATGTTGGCTGCTGCCGAACCTTTCCTACAACAACAAATCCATCCTACTGTCATTATTAGAGCTTATCGTGAGGCATTAGAGGATATTGTTAAGCACCTGCAAAGCGATTTGAGTGTGCCTTTGGATTGTAACAATAGGGAAAAAATGGCTGAAGTGGTGAAAGCTTGTGTCGGTACTAAGTTCATTGGTAAATGGTCTGAGATGGCTGTAAAGATTGCCTTGGATGCTGTACAGACTGTTACATTGAACGAGAATGGTCGTTTGGAAGTTGATATTAAGCGGTGAGTTGAATAGTGAAATTTTAAAGAAAACGTGTTTTTTAGAGAAGAAATGAATATAGGGTAAATGTACCAATAGTCGGCAGTTTAACTTTTTTCTCTTTTTCAAACTATCCCCCTAAAGAGTCGGAAAATGTTATTACGATGATTTTTAGTTATTTCAATTATGTGTTTAGTTAAGTTTTAGATCCATTTAACTTTTTGAAAAAACAAATAACTAGTTTTTAGTAATTTGTAAATTTTGTTAAAAACTCCACATTTTCCAATAGTCGGCACCAGTGTTCCTAAGTTCGACAAAAAATGTCCCTATAGTCGGCAGTAGATTTTTTGTTTGAAAAAAGCATATTTATTTATAGAAAAAAGTGATATATACACAATTTTCCAAAGAAAATATTTAATTAAATTTTTTCTATAGAAATAACTGTAATAATATCGTTTTTTCTGTAGAAAAATATGTTATAAACATAATTATAATTGTAATAAGTATACATAATAACATTTTTTTCTATAGAAAAAGAGTTATGCATGCAATTTTCTATACAATATTATATTTTTTGTTAGAGAAAAAAGTAATTTTTATAGGGAAAAGTGTTATATGTACTGTTTTTAAAGAAAATCTTTTATAAAAATATGCAATTTCCCATAGGAAAAAAATTAAACATAAGTTTCGTAGAGGATATTATAATAAGAACACTTTTCTATAGAAAAATTGTCATACTAGGAATTTTCTATAGAAAAAAATTGTTATACTCATAATTTTTTTGTAAAAAAACAGTTAAGAAGCAATTTTGTTAGAAAAAATGTCTATATGCAAAATTTTTAATAGAAAAAAAACTGTTATACACATTTTTTTGTATAGAAAATTATATTCTGTAGTAGAAAATTGTAATCTTCTATAGAAAAAGCTATTATAGAAGTAATTTTCTATAGAAAAAAAGGGTATACACACAATTTTTCATAGAGAAAACTGATATACACATAATTTTTTTGTATCAAAGATTGTTATACATAAAATTTTCTATAGAAAAAAATTGTATACACATAATTCTCTATAGAAACAAATGTTGTACAATCAAGGAAATTGTAATATACATAAATTTTTATAGAGAAAAGAGTTATACATACATTTTTTTTTGCAAAAATAACTGTTATACGTATAATTTTTGAAGAGAAAATTGTTATATAGAAATTTTTCATAGTAATATACCCAATTTTTCTATAGAGAAATAATAAATTTTAGAGTGCCGACTATAGAATACGTATAATCGAACTTAATACCCAGTAGTCGGCACCCCTATGCCGACAATAAGAATTCATAAAAAATTGTGTTCCTAATGGCGGCAGCGATTAAAATTACAAAAAAATATATTTTTAACTAACTTTTTCACTTTAAATTGAATATTTCAACTGTTTTCTTTCATTTAAATCAATTTTTGTCAAATAAATCATTTAATTTCATATAAATATTCACTTGTTTAAGGTGGCACTAAAACTAAATTTTTTTTAAGAAAACTGACAGTACTACAAATGCTGCAAAGCTGTCACTAAATAACGTCAAATATAGAGGAAATTAGTAATCCTACTTAAATTTACTCATTTCATAAAGCAAAAAGACCATATTTTCTATGAAATATAGATCAAACCTTAATAAATTTGTACAGCTTTTCTTATTTATTTACATTTTTATGTAAATGATGCCGACTACTGGGTGATGCCGACATTAGGTGCATTTACCCTACAAGTTTTTTTTAATTGAAAATGTAAAATAGTTTTTCTATAGAAAGTATTGTGTAAAAATGTTTTTTAGGAAATCTTGTGTTTTAAAGTTTTTCTGTAGAATTGTATAACAGTTTTATTCTATAGAAAATCGAAAAAAAGTTTATGGATAATATTGTGTATAACAGATTTTTCAATAAAATTTATAACAATTTTTTCTATTGAAATTATTGTGTATTAAAAATTTTGCAACTTTTCACATAAAAACTTTTGTATATAACATTTGTATAACAGTTATTGAGATGATCTTGTAATGAAATCGTTTCTCTTCCCTTTCAGTTATGCTAAAGTTGAGAAAATTCCCGGTGGTTCCATCGATGAATCTTGCGTCTTGAAGGGTGTTATGATCAACAAGGATGTTACCCATCCCAAAATGCGTCGTCATATTGTTAATCCACGCATTGTCCTTCTCGACTGTTCGTTGGAATACAAAAAGGGTGAAAGCCAGACCAATGTTGAGATTATTGGCGAGCAAGATTTCACACGCATGTTGCAAATCGAAGAAGAGTTCGTACAGCGTATTTGTGCCGATATTATTGCTGTCAAACCCGATATTGTTTTCACCGAAAAGGGTGTTTCCGATTTGGCTCAACACTATCTGTTGAAGGCTGGTATTACAGCTATTCGTCGTTTGCGTAAAACCGACAACTTGCGTATTGCTCGTGCTTGTGGTGCCACAATTGTTAATCGTACCGAAGAGTTGACTGAAAAGGATGTTGGCACTGGTGCTGGCCTCTTTGAAATCAAGAAATTCGGTGATGAATACTTCACTTTCATTACAGAGTGCAAGGATCCTAAGGCCTGTACTATTTTGTTGAGAGGTGCTTCCAAGGATATTTTGAATGAAACTGAACGTAATTTACAAGATGCCTTACATGTGGCACGTAATTTAGTTTTGGAGCCACGTTTGGTAGCTGGTGGTGGTGCCATTGAAATGGCTTTGTCACAACTCTTGACTCGCAAACAATTGAAGGGTCCCTATACCGCTGTAGCAGAAGCTTTGGAAATCATTCCTCGTACTTTGGCTCAAAATTGTGGTGCCAATACCATTCGCACCTTGACTGCCTTGAGAGCTAAACATGCCTCCCACTCCGGTGAGGGTGTATGCGCCTGGGGTATTGATGGTGAATCGGGTGAAATTGTTGACATGAACGTTAAGGGCATCTGGGAGCCATTGGCTGTTAAAATGCAAACCTATAAGACCGCCGTTGAAACTGCCATTCTTTTGCTGCGTATCGATGATATTGTTTCCGGTTCCAGAAGAAGGGTGATGGCATTACTAATCCCGCTGCTGCTGCTGCCGGTGGTGAACAATAAACATCTACAATTTGTTCTTACTTATGTATTAAATCATATATTTTTTTCTTTTGCTCTAATTTATCGTTTAATATTAATTTCTTCTTATTTCTTTCTTTAAAACACAATTGAAACAAAAACAAAAAAATTATCAAACAAAAAATCACCCTGCATTTAATGAGAAAAACTATTGTAAACGTTTAAGAAACTGTGTTTCTAACGTTAAAGCCGTTAAAATTAAATTGAAAGGCTTTAAACAAATTCACCATACACACACCCACTTTTCTTTTAATCTTATTTTTTTTTTGTTAAACTCTATTTACTCGTCGCTTAAGCTTGTGTTCTCTCATTAACATTTATATAATGGAAATAATAAAACAAAAAAACAAAAATTTACAAGAAAGTGAAAAAACAAATTGCTTGTTTTATATTTATAATCTAGAATATAGATTGATTTATAGTCTCGACTCATCTATAGATTGGCCTAATGTTTGAACTATAGATTGGTCTATAGTTGAGACTATAGTTTGTAGTCTACTATAGATTGTCCAGATTCTCTACTGTAGATTGTTCACATTCTGTACTGTAGATTGTCCATATTCTGTACTATAGATTGTCCATATTCTATACTGCAGATTGTCCTTATTTTCTACTGAAGATATTCTTTATTATCTACAATAGGTTGTCTATAGTGGAGACTATGACTAATCAACTATAGTTAGTCTAGCGACTATATTCTCTACTATATACAGATTGTCTATAGTCTCGACTATAGATTGTCTATAGTCTCGACTATAGATTGTCTATAGTCTCGACTATAGATTGTCTATAGTCTCGACTATAGATTGTCTATAATCTCGACTATAGATTGTCTATAGTCTCGACTATATATTGTCTATAGTCTCGACTATATATTGTCTATAGTCTTGACCATAGATTGTCTATAGTCTCGACTATAGATTGTCTATAGTCTCGACTATAGATTGTCTATAGTCTCGACTATAGATTGTCTATAGTCTCGACTATAGATTGTCTATAGTCTCGACTATAGATTGTTCTAATTCTTAAGTCTCGACTATAGATGTCTATAGTCTCGACTATAGATTGTCTATAATCTCGACTATAGATTGTCTATAGTCTCGACCTATATATTGTCTATAGTCTCGACTATATATTGTCTATAGTCTTGACCATAGATTGTCTATAGTCTCGACTATAGATTGTCTATAGTCTCGACTATAGATTGTCTATAGTCTCGACTATAGATTGTCTATAGTCTCGACTATATATTGTCTATAGTCTCGGACTATATAATTGTCTATATTCTCGACTATATATTGTGTATAGTCTTGACCATAGATTGTCTATAGTCTTGAATATAGATTGTCTATAGTCTTGTTTATAGATAGTCTATAGTCTCGACTATAGATTGTCTATAGTCTCGACTATAGATTGTCTATAGTCTCGACTATAGATTGTCTATAGTCTCTACTATAGACATATAGTCTTGACTATAGATTGTCTGTAGTCTTGACTATAGATTGTCTGTAGTCTTGACTAGAGACTGTCTATAATCTCGACTATAGACTATCTATAATCCCGACAACAGATTAGTCTAAGTCTTGACTATTTGTTGCTCTATAGTCTTGACTATAGTCTGCAGACGCGACAATCGATTAGTCCATAGTCTCGACTATAGGTTTGATATATAATCTAACTATAGTTTCGACAACAGATTGGTTAACTTTAGATTCATTTTAAACAATTTTTTTATTTAAACAATATATTTCTTAAAATAAATCCCGTTTTAATCACACATAAACTATCCTCCTTAAAAGTTATTCGCAATCTTCAGTTCCTTATACAAACGTTGATCCATCAACTTAAGCACCTCCAAACCAATTGAGGTGAATTGAGGCTGTAAATAACGGGCAAAAATTTCCAGACCCTTAAAATTTTTCCCATTAGGTAGAAATTTCTTTAGCCATTCCACCAAAGGTGGCTTATGAGAATGTATAATACTGGGTATACTTATAAGGAAATCTACTTTTCGAATATCCTGTAAATCCAATACATTCCTTTCCCTTATGACAAGTTATATACAACAATTCATAGGGTTGTTTGAAGCCCTCTGCTTTAAGAGGACTTATTAGCTCGCCTAGGGTATTAAGCTTAAACCATTTTACTGTATGAATCAACTGTAAATTCCAACTGGGTAGGAAGTCTTGTTCTAAAGCTTGACGATGTTGAGGTGAATTGGTGCACCATAATAAACCAAGGAGTTGATGTGTATTAGCTGGGCAATGGGCATTTTCTTAAGGGTTTCATTGTCTAGCATTTGATAGGCTAAAGATTGTTTCACCTTTTTTAAACGTTTGATGTATTTATTTAGCCAGGGCATATCCATTATCAATATATCATAACATTCCAGTTCAGGCAGTAATTTGTGTAGTTCCTCAATGTTGTAGTTAAAGAATTTCGTTTTGGGCGGTATAATATAGTTTTGCTGACAGAATTTGGTTGTTTGAAATTCATTTGTTGCATTAGCACCACGAAATTGGGGAAATTCTTGCGTCTGTTCCCATAAACGTGGCAGTTCCTCAAGGTTGTCTGTTGAATTTAAGAAGTTTTGTTGTATTTCCTTGAGAAATGGCCTGCAACCGTAGGTTTCTTGCAGTGTATTTTCAGTTTCCGTTTCCGCTTTTCTTTTGCGATTAAGTTTTTTGATTTGTTTTGCACTTGGGGAAGTTTCCAAAGTAACATTGTTTTGTTTTGGATGAAAGTGGAAAAGTTGTGGTTTTAAGGCATACGATTTTAGTTTGGAGTCCGTGTGTTTGCCGGTAAAAGTTCTTTTATTAATTTGGAATGATTTAAAAAATACAATTCTGTTATCGATGGTAATATTTTGCATTTTTTGTTTGTTTCGATGATGGTTTGAAGCTCTAAAACTCATATGTAGTGTTAAAGGGTTATTTTAGTGTTGTAATTAAGGTGGTTACTTGTTGTGGCACAGAAAAAAATACTCAGTTTATAAATTTAATTCTTTTCAAAAAACACTTAACATTTATAAAAGAAATTATGTATTTTTATGGAAAAATTTTTATATTTGTAGAAAATTTTGGTTGATTATCTGTTTAAATAAGATTAAGCTTTTCTTTTAAACTTTATTATTTTCTTCAACATTCTTAATTATAAAATCTACATATCTTGTTTATTAAAATTATCACTTGCAAACGGTTATACGTTTATTTTTATCCTTATGTGGTATAAAATATAAAATCGGATATAAAGTATTATCCAATTCCAAAGGTATACAATTTAACGAGGAATCAATTTTTAAAATTTTCACCGAATACTTTTCCATTTCATGGGCTATAACCTCTAATACTTGTAAAATGTCGGTATAATCCAAACCCGAATAATATATGGCCAATAGAAGATCTTTTTTAATGGAATAATAGATAAATTTAAACTGTCCGCTATACAAGTTTTAACCAAATTGCCATCGTTTTTATGTGGCCAAGGTTCGGATATATATAGTTCTCCATTGGTTAAAACTATAGGCAAAATAAAGAGTGAGGCCGCAGTTTTGAAAATCCCTTTAAAACAATTTATTTTATTAAGATCTATGCCAAATACTTTGGGTGTTGCTTATATCGCATAATTGTAAGTTTTTTGATGAAATCTTGAGGTTTCCAAGAGGGATTTATAACATCTATATCCTTAAAATCGGCTATAAAATATTCTCTAGGACTGGTTAGTTGTCGAGCAACTTGATAGATTCGATCTATCCATTTTAAATGATGAGGCAAACATGTTTCATTTTGAAAATCCATAAAGGCAATAATAACACAACGATTACTTCTAAGGAAGGCTTCACGCTCAAATACTTTAAATAGTGTTGACAATTTTCCTTTAAATACTGTGGCAGTTAAGAAATCGAGTGTGAAATCCTCTGGTATATTAAGGGTTGATAACGGGTCTTACTTAATTCTAGGTGGTTTTGCTGCAGAAATAATTGCGGATCCTTCAGGTACGACATTATACCATTGATTATGTTTTCCTGTGTATAAGAAACCCATTAAAGGATCTATAAACTTGGTTTTATCATCAGCGGGTATGAGCACTAAACTGGGATAAACTAGAGATTCCTAATTCAAAAGGTATATAATTCTTGGCAGCATTTATATAAACCACTACACATATTATGTGGCTGTAATTGTTCAGCTATAGTTTCATAATTGGGTTCGTAGGGTTCAAATCCAACTCCGTATAATCCTCCAAATTGACAACAAGTAAAACATGCTTAGTATTATTGGTAACCCAATTCCTTGTAGTTATCATAAACACATAATTTAACCAAACTAGAGTATTCCCTTCCGGCAGCGATTGGGATATGAAGAGATTACCTTTTAAAGTTCTTCACATAGATTTGTTAGACTTTCCAACTTTTCTCAGCACTTTCATGTTCATATACTCGTTTTTCGGCATCTATGGCATAAATTGTGGAGAAACCTTTTCCGGACTGCCTATACTGCAGGAAGAAGAAAAAAATCAATTGAATGCCATTTGGGATGCATTACTTCTATGTCCAGCCTATCACCGGCTAGAAATTCTATGCGTTCACCATATTTTAGCGACAAGGCAAACAGTTTATCCAAACATTTCGTGTGATAGGCACATTTTTCCCGGAAATGATTAAAAATATTACCATAGGTTTTGTGATCTCCTGGATTGATGAGCGTTTTAATATTTTTATTTTATTTTGACAATTTTCATGCACATATTTCTCAAAATCTATAGGTTTTAATGGTGGCAGCAAACGTTTGGGTGATGGTCGATAACGTGTTTTAGATGGTCTTCTTAAGTGAACATCACTGAATGAATCACCTTCAAGGGAATTTCATTCACCAAAATGATCTAAATCGTCTGTTTCCATAGCAGCAGCGGTTGAAAATACGTTTGTTGTGGTCTTTTTTAAAAAGATAGATAATGACTCAAATAGATAATTTAGCAATTTAGTTGTTTTATTCGTAAAACAGAAAATGTAAACATTAATGGCCCAGCTGATAGCTGTCAAATTAATTTGTGTGTTTGTTGTTATCACAAAAACAGTTTGATGAAAAGCTTTTTGTTTTGATTTTATGCAAAATTGTTTGCGTACTTTGAGAGAAGCTGGCGAGAGAGAGGAGTTTAATGACGAAATTCATACACCGAGAAATATTTATGTACCTATCCATTTATTTATCTATCCATTCTATCTATCTATCTATCTATCTATCTATCTATCTATCTATCTATCTATCTATCTATCTATCTATCTATCTATCTATCTATCTATCTATCTATCTATCTATCTATCTATCTATCTATCTATCTATCTATCTATCTATCTATCTATCTATCTCTACTATCTATCTATCTATCTATCTAATCTATCTATCTATCTATCTATCTATCTATCTATCTATCTATCTATCTATCTATCTATCTATCTATCTATCTATCTATCTATCTATCTATCTATCTATCTATCTATCTATCTATCTATCTATCTATCTATCTATCTATCTATCTATCTATCTATCTATCTATCTATCTATCTATCTATCTATCTATCTATCTATCTATCTATCTATCTATCTATCTATCTATCTATCTATCTATCTATCTATCTATCTATCTATCTATCTATCTATCTATCTATCTCTATCTATCTATCTATCTATCTATCTATCTATCTATCTATCTATCTATCTATCTATCTATCTATCATCTACCTATCTACCTATCTACTATCTATCTATCTATCTATCTATCTATCTATCTATCTATCTATCTATCTATCTATCTATCTATCTATCTATCTACTATCTATCTATCTATCTATCTATCTATCTATCTATCTATCTATCTATCTATCTATCTATCTATCTATCTATCACCTATCTATCTATCTATCTATCTATCTATCTATCTATCTATCTATCTATCTATCTATCTATCTATCTCTATCTATCTATCTATCTATCTATCTATCTATCTATCTATCTATCTATCTATCTATCTATCTATCTATCTATATCTATCTATCTATCTATCTATCTATCTATCTATCTATCTATCTATCTATCTATCTATCTATCTATCTATCTATCTATCTATCTATCTATCTATCTATCTATCTATCTATCTATCTATCTATCTATCTATCTATCTATCTATCTATCTATCTATCTATCTATCTATCTATCTATCTATCTATCTATCTATCTATCTATCTATCTATCTATCTATCTATCTATCTATCTATCTATCTATCTATCTATCTATCTATCTATCTATCTATCTATCTATCTATCTATCTATCTATCTATCTATCTATCTATCTATCTATCTATCTATCTATCTATCTATCTATCTATCTATCTATCTATCTATCTATCTATCTATCTATCTCTATCTATCTATCTATCTATCTATCTATCTATCTATCTATCTATCTATCTATCTATCTATCTCTATCTATCTATCTATCTATCTATCTATCTATCTATCTATCTATCTATCTATCTATCTATCTATCTATCTATCTATCTATCTATCTATCTATCTATCTATCTATCTATCTATCTATCTATCTATCTATCTATCTATCTATCTATCTATCTATCTATCTATCTATCTATCTATCTATCTATCTATCTATCTATCTATCTATCTATCTATCTATCTATCTATCTATCTATCTATCTATCTATCTATCTATCTATCTATCTATCTATCTATCTATCTTCTATCTATCTATCTATCTATCTATCTATCTATCTATCTATCTATCTATCTATCTCTATCTATCTATCTACTATCTATCTATCTTCTATCTATCATCTATCTATCTATCTATCTATCTATCTATCTATCTATCTATCTATCTATCTATATCTATCTATCTATCTATCTATTGTCTTCGGAATTTTGTATTTTTAATAGAAAATTTTCGAAATTTTGTATTTTTAATAGAAAATTTTCGAAATTTTGTATTTTTAATAGAAAATTTTCGAAATTTTGTATTTTGAAAATTTTCGAAATTTTGTATTTTTAATAGAAATTTTCGAAATTTTGTATTTTTAATAGAAAATTTTCGAAATTTTGTATTTTTAATAGAAATTTTCGAGATTTTGTGTTTTTAATAGAAAATTTTCGAAATTTTGTATTTTTAATAGAAAATTTTCGAAATTCTGTATTTTTAATAGAAAATTTTCGAAATTCTGTATTTTTAATAGAAAATTTTCGAAATTTTGTATTTTTAATGAAAAATTTTCGAAATTTTGTATTTTTAATGAAAAATTTTCGAAATTTTGTATTTTTAATGAAAAATTTTCGAAATTTTGTATTTTTAATGAAAAAATTTCGAAATTTTGTATTTTTAATGAAAAATTTTCGAAATTTTGTATTTTTAATAGAAAATTTTCGAAATTTTGTATTTTTAATAGAAAATTTTCGAAATTTTGTATTTTAATAGAAAATTTTCGAAATTTTGTATTTTTAGAAAATTTTCGAAATTTTGTATTTTTAATAGAAAAATTTTCGAAATTTTGTATTTTTAATAGAAAATTTTCGAAATTTTGTATTTTTATAGAAATTTTCGAAATTTTGTATTTTTAATAGAAAATTTTCGAAATTTTGTATTTTTAATAGAAAATTTTCGAAATTTTGTATTTTTAATAGAAAATTTTCGAAATTTTGTATTTTTAATAGAAAATTTTCGAAATTTTGTATTTTTAATAGAAAATTTTCGAAATTTTGTATTTTTAATAGAAAATTTTCGAAATTTTGTATTTTTAATAGAAAATTTTCGAAATTTTGTATTTTTAATAGAAAATTTTCGAAATTTTGTATTTTTGCAAAAAAATTAAAAAAACATGTATTTATTTTTAAATTTTTATTTCATTCTCTTAATTACCATTTTCTTCCTCCTGTATGTTCATACCAATAAAATCCACAATTTCTTCCTTATTGAAATAGTCGCCGCAAAAACGTATGCGTTTTTTTCTTTTTTCTGTGGTATAAAATATAAAATTGGATATATCGTATCAGCTATTTCCAAAGGTAATAATTTAACCGAGCATCAATTTTTATCACTTTCAACGAAAATTTTTTCACATCGCTGGCTACTTCTTCCAAAAGCTGTACAAATTTTTCGTTATTTTCCGTATTCGAATAATAAATTGCCAATAATAAATTCTTTTCAATGGAGGAAATGTATAAATTTAAATTATCTGCTATACAAGTTTTAGCCAAGTTGTCATCGTATTTACTGGGCCAAGGTTCAGAGAAATAAAGTTCCCCCCTGGATAAACTAAAGCAGAAATAGAAAAGAGAGACTATAGTTTTAAAATCTTTCAAAACAAATTTGTTTTTCTTAAGATCCACACCAATTACTGTGGGTGTTATATTTTCACTTTGAATATTTTTGATGAAATCTTGTTGTTTCCATTTCGGATTTATAACATCTATATCTTGGTAGTCAGCTATAAAATATTCTCTACAACCACTTAGATTTGAGGCTACTTGATAAATTTGATCGATCCATTTTAGATGTTGTGCCAAACATTTGCCACATGAGAAGTCCATAAATGCTATTATTAGAAATTTGTTGATTTTCAGTGAAGTCTTTCTTTCAAATACTTTCATATTGTAAAGACAATTATCCAGTAAATATTGTTGCAAATCCTCGAAATTCATATTAAAATCCGTTGTAATTTCTAAAGGTTTATATTTATATTTACAAAATTCTGTATTTGGTTGGCGTAAAAAGGTTTTAGGATCTTTTAAATAGGATTTTACGCAGTTTACTATATTGTCTGTAGTTTTGGGACCTTTAAGAAAATCTATATAATTGGTTTTATCATTTTGAGGTATCAGTAATAGGGCAGAATAGCAGCCCCTGTCCAACTCAAAAGGTAAATCATTTTTATTACAATTAATATAAACAACATCAACATTAGACGATTTTAATTGTTGAGCTACAGTTTCATAATTGGGTTGACTTTGTGGGTTTATATGATAATCTCCTAAATTCACTATTAGCAAAATATGTTTCGGTGAATTTGTTACCAATTCTTTGAAGTTATCATGAACACAAATTTTAACTAAACTAGAGTTATTTGGTTCAGTTATAGGTTCCGATATAAATAGACTACCGTTTAATAGTTCTTCACATAACCTTGTTAGTTCTTCTAAAGTTACGTCGGACCTGTAAAGCTGATGTACACGTTTCTCTTGATCTATGGCGAATATACTGCCAGTCTCTTTTTCGGGATTTAGTAAATTCCAAAAAGCGTATATAGAGTTTAATTTTAAATGCATTATATCTATATCTAACATATCGCCGGCTATAAATACAATGTGATCACCATAATATAAAGCCAGTTGATAGAGTTTATCCAAACTTTCAGTGTGATAGGCACATTTTTCACGAAAATGATTGAAAAATATTATAATAGGTTTTGAAATCTGCCGAAATGTTGAACGATTTAATATTTTCACTTTATTTTGACATTTATCGCGTATGTAATCCTCAAAGTCAATAGGTTTTAATGGAGGCTGGGAACGCTGGTTGTATTGAGGATAACTAGCAGTAAGAGGTTTCTTAAAATAAACATCTGAATCTGAATCACTGAAGTATTCGGATTCATTATCACTATCCAGAAAAATTTCACTAAATAGATCCATGTTTTTTATTTTTTGGACTTACGAGGTTCTGAGAGAAACGCAAATACTTAGTTAACGGTTATTAGTAAACTAAAAGTGTAGTCCTAAATAAAGGGGTTTATATTGTTCAGATTTACTGATATGGAGATAAAGCTTTATTATGAAATTCATACACTGCGAAAAATATCAAATATTAAGTGGCACTAACTAACTAACTTATGTTTAAAGAACAATTTTAAAAATTTGACATTTTAGATAACATTTTACTAGTTAAAAAGACATATGTATTTATTTTAATCTTTCATTTTATTTCTTTAATTTATCTGTTTCCGCCTTCTGTATATTCACAGTAATAAAATCCACAATTCCTGCTTTCTTTAAGTTGTTACTTCTTAAACGTATACGTCGATTTTTATGTTTCTTCGGTATAAAGTATAAAATTGGATATTCTTTATCGTCCATTTCCAAAGGTATATAATTTAAACGAGCATCAATTTTTATCATTTTTAACGAAAACATTTTCACATCTCCGGCAACCTCTTCCAAAAGCTGTAAAAATTGTTCAGAACTTTCCGTGTTCGAATAATAAATTGCTAAAAATATATTCTTTTTAATGGAGGAAATACATAAATTTAAACTATCTGCTATACAAGTTTTAACCAACTTGCCATCGTAGATATTAGGCCAAGGTTCTGTAAAATATAAATCTCCGCTGTATAAATCATAGACGAAGTAAAACAGGGAGGCAGTAGTTTTAAAATCCTTCATTAGAAATTTGTTTTTCTTACGATCTATACCGATTATTGTGGGTTTTTTATTTTGTTTGAAGTCTTGGGGTTTCCATTCCGGATTTATGACATCTATATCTTGGTAGTCTGCTATAAAATATTTTCCATGACTAGACAGATTTGAGGCCACTTGATAAATTTGATCAATCCATTTAAGATGTCGGAGCGAACATTTACCACCTGAAAAGTCCATAAATGCTATTATATAGTGATTGTCTTTCATTGATTTTTTGCGGTCAAAAACGTTCATATTGTAATGACAATTATCCAGTAAATATTGAGGCAAATCTTCTAAGTTCATATTAAAATCGGGTGTAATTACTAAAGGTTTGTATCTACATATACGATCTTGTTGCTGAAGAAAACTTACTGGATCTTTAAGGTAAGATTTTACGGAATTAACTATATTTTCTGCATTTCTAGGCCCTTCAAGAAAATCCACATATTTGGTTT